>NC_057345.1:164877565-165052565 GCF_016509475.1 Prionailurus bengalensis | reverse complement strand
TAATGAATCATCGCCTCAAAGCCAGCCTTGGACGCTGGCTCTGACCACCAGGGGAACATCGTGCCCCAGCGTGGCCCAGCGTGGCCCAGCGTTCACCCTCCGAGAGACTCTGGGCGGGGCCGGATAGGTAAATCTGGAAGCCTCTGGAGACCCCTTGGTTCCTCCAAGCCGCACCAGAAAACGACTTAACTTATTCCTGAGGTGGGGGCTGCAGGCGAGGGGATTTAATGAGCCCTTTGGGGAGAGCTGAGTCAAGGAAGCTGGTGACTGCGCTGTTTGCATCCCCATGCCGAAACTGTTTGGCAGCTTTTCTGGGGGTGTTGGTGGGAGGCTAGCCCAAGTTCCACCCTGGAGTGGAAACTTCGGGAGGGCAAGGTTAGGCCTCATATTCTAAGTCTCAATCTCCTTCCCTTCTCCCTGCATAAGCAGCGCTGGTTTGCCGACCCCGATCGCCACGCCTGACTCAAGTTCTCTCAGACAAGATCAAGGCCCCAAGACGGAAGGCTTTGTGGGGAGACAGGAAGATTAAAGTGGGGGTTCCACTGGGACCTCGTTACATTCGATTGTCCTGATCCCCCCCCCCCCCCCTTTTTTTTGTATCTTGGGCAGTTAACATATAAGTGCTTCCATTTTCCAGATACTGTCAAAAGCACTTTGGTATATTAACTCATTTAAATCTCTCCACACCTGTACGATATGGTTTCTACTATCACCTCCATTTTACTGAGGGTAAACTGGCTCTGTGGTTCAGTCCCGCGCGTCCCAGACTCTGGCTTCGTGATCTCAGCCTCTCGGCTAAGCTGTCCTAGGAGGCTGGGCCTCAAACGGTGACAGGGGCAGCTCCAGGCTGGGGAGCTGCCCTCCGAATGGCGTGCACCCCTGGGGGGACCTGCATTTGTGCTGACCAAACAGGAAGGGTCCTGGCCCTCTAGAACGGTCAGAAGGTTGCGGCTTGGGTGAAGGCAGCCGGGGGCTGCAGAGGCGGTGTGGGATGGGATGGCCTCTCCCTCCCCACTCACGACCCCATCTTGGGGGTCTCTCCCGGGCAGGTCCATCCCTCCTTTGGGCGGGCCAGCTTCTTGAAGGGCTGTCCGGATCGCAGCTTCGAAACCCTGAAGAGGTTCTGATTTTTCAAGTTCAGCCCTGGCCGGGCGCGCAGCCCGGCGACTCGGCAGCCGGGAGGTGTCCACCTAGACTGTGCTCCCTCCATTCCGCGCTCCGTGCGGAAGACCAGGCGCAAGGGCACGGGAGGGTGGCCGGCATTTCTCTGAGGCCAGAGGGCCGCGCGAGTGGAGCTGGGCGCGGGGGGCAGACGGGTCGCGTCTGCGCTCGGCAGGGGCGCGAGGCTCCAAAGCCGCCGCAGGGGGACGCCCCGCGGACCCCGCTGCTCCCCGCCCTCCCTCCGCGGGGGTCGGGGCCGCTGCAGGAGGAGCCAGGCGGTGTTCGCCGCCGCGGGCGGAACCTGGGGGACGCGTGATGCCGGCGGTTTCCGAGCCGGTTCCGCCGAGGCAAAGCAGCCAGAAGAACGGAACGAGGCCGGGGGGTGGGGGAGAAGCGTAAAGGCTGCAGTCTCGCCAGCGAGTTAGTGCTCGCCCTTCGCCTGCATGACCCTCCCTCCCTCACACCCCAGGCATTCCGCCTAGGCCTCTCAGCCCCGCGGAGGGTCCGGGTCACCCGGGGGCGGGGGCGGGCGCTTTGCGGACGTGGATTACCACCACTCGGACGCGCGGGGCCCAGGAGTGGCGAGGAGAGGGCAATGTCTGTCCAGGTCCCGGCCAGGCCACCTCTTGAGTGTGTCGCGGACAGCCCTGCTGGCTGAACTGCAGGAGGCTCCTAGGGGCGTGTGCTAGGTCAGCAAAGGACTCAGCCGGGCTCCCAGCCCCGCACGCTGTCTCTCTGACCCCCCAGCCTGTCCCGAGAGAGGCCACGTGAGGTCCAGGGGGGCCTTTCGGGGACACTCCACCAGCTTCTCGGGTCCCCCAACTCCTTTGGCAAACTTCCTTGATTTCTTCCCCTTCCCCTTCAGGGACTCCCGTTTTTTCCAAGAATTGGCCTCAACTTCGATGGAGGGCGAGCACTAGGATTTTGTTCAGGATCTCTAGAACCATGCACAGAATAGAGGCTCAAGAAATGTTGATTGAACGAATGGATACACGGGGGGAACGGAGAAGAGGCCCAGGGCTGCTGATGGGAGGGCGATCCGAGGTGCGGGCCAGCAAGGCCATATTCAATTCAATTCCTGGGGGAGGAAAGCAGGGGTCAGGAAACGCCTGCCCTAACTGCCACCGTTAGTCGTTAGTCAGGAGGCGAAGGATGGAGGGCCTCCCCAGAGGCAGTGACTGGTTAGGTGCAGTCCCCAGCTGGGGAAGCACTCCTACCCAATGCAAAAGGAATGGACCAGAAACTGCACAGGCCCCTATGCCCCACAGATCTCTACAGGAGAGAAAAATGGGAAAAATTTGACCAGATCTGCAAGCAGAGAAAAGAGCCCCAGGCCTGCAGAGTTGAGGGACCTGGACCCAGAAAGGCCCCCAGAACAGTGACAGAGTAGCGTCTGGGGCAGATTGATGATGGAGGCAGCCGGGAGGCTGGGCAGAGACAGCATCAGACTCAGGGCCAGTAAGGCCCAAGGTAGGTCCAGGCCTGAGGACACACTGGACAGAGCTGCAACGTCAAGGTGTCAGGCAGTGGGCTCCAGATCTGGGAACTAGTTGGTGTGGAGGGGAGGCAGGGGCAGGGGCACAGGGCCTGGTCATCTGTAGGCCTCTAGACCTAAGGGTGCTGTGGGAAATGTTGCAGACTCAGGTTCTAACTAACCTCTTCCCTCCCACAGCCTCAACTTCCCCAAGGTGGGAGGCTGTATAGCCTCCTGGTTTGAATACCTTCTCTGTCATTAGTTGGTGGTCTGACCACAGGCAAGTTACTGGTCCTTTTTGGGCCTCAAGTTCCTCATCTGTAACATAGGGATAGTCCTACCCTAATGGATGTTGGGAAGATTGAGTTCGTATGCGTAAAGCTCACGCTAGAGTTTAAAGTTCTATTAGTCGTTCTGGTTAATAGGAAGGAGCAGTGAGTCTGCAGACCCCGTCTGGCTCCCTTCCTCCGGCACCCTCACCCTCCCTTGCCACTGCTTCCAGGAGTCCCCAAGGCCGAGGCCAGTCCACCAAATGCTCTGCCCCAGAGCCTCAGTAGGTCCAGGCCTGGGTGGAGTCAGGTAGTGGGTAGGGCAGGGTGGGAGGCACCGGGTGCATGCTGCTTTGCTTCCAGAAAAGCAAAAAGGAAGGGAAAGACCTTATCTTGAGTATTCTCTACATCCCTGGCCCCGTGCTAGGCATGAGGAAAGCGAAGGGAAAACAAGAGGAAAAAAGCAAGTCTCTTACTTCATTTAATCCTCGCAAGGAGTAACCTGCCTGCATTCTGCATTATTCCCATTTCATAGCTGAGAAAACGGAAGCTGAGAGTGGTGAAGCAACTTGCCCAAGGCTACACAGCTAAAACACCCAGAGCCAAGATTGGAATCCAGATGAGGTAAATCTGTCCCTAGGTTCCAATTCCTCAGCCCAGTGCCCCCTCCTCCTTGCCCTGCCCCTCCCCCCAGCAGTACCCCTGGAAATCCTCCCAGCATTTTGTTGATGAGTGACCTGGGAGAACCAAGGGATCAGGGAGCCCTGCAGGCCACATTCTACCTCCTTCACCAACACTTGCCACTTTCCATCCTCTAAAATTAAAGCAGTGGGATGTCAGACACTTTTTGGCTAGAGCTCAGGTAAATGATCACCAGATCTCTGCATCTCAGAGATGCAGATGTTCTGTAAAATGGGTATAATAATAGAAACTTGTTTCATTTGCATTGTTGAGCAGCTTGCTTAAGAAAATAAAGCCCTTTCAAGTTTGCTTGGCATGCAGTCAACGTTCAGTAAATAACAGTCATTGTGGTTAATTTTCCTGTCTTCCCTGGCCAGGCGGGAGATCTGGTGTGGGCCCTGCACGTCAGTTTCCGGTAGGAGCCTCCCATGGCAGCTTTTGAAATTTATGGGCAGGACTAGGGCTGCGCCCGGTGAGCACAGGGCCGGTCTCAGGTGTGGGATCTCCACCGGCGACTGGGCCTTTGGGCTGCCTGCCCTGGTGTTGACGGCTTGATGGGCGGTCTTCCCGTCAGGTGGAGTGACAGTGTTCTTAAAAGCACGGTGGCTCCAGGTGCCTGGGGGTGCGGGGAGGGCCCAGGATGGAACGGCACTTTCCACCCCGCCTCCAAAGCATCCTGGGAGACCTACAGAAGCGGACCCTGACGTCCTGCACGTGGGGACGCCCAACGCAAGCTATCTTTAGGAACCGTTGGGACATTGGGTTTCAGGTGAGGGAGAACGGCTGACCCAGAGAACTGAGGCCACTGGCTGTGCCAGTTAAGCGCAGGCTTAAGCTTCTGGAATCTTCTGTTGAAATCTTAGTTTCTCCGCGTGGGAAACGGACCTGCCTTCCTTATGAGACTCTTGAAAGCCTGCAATCAGACATACTCCCGCTTGGCCTAACCCAAGTCCTGCCTGCAAGTGTCTTCTTAGTACGTCATTGGAGACTGAACCCAGAGAAGTCGTGTGCATCGGAAACTTTGACACTGTGAAAACGGAAAAGTGGCGGACCTCACTTGTGGTTCCGGAGTCCCGGCCCGCCTCTTTGGCGGGTGACTCGCCCCATTTCTGCCCTCTGCCCTCGTTTGCTGCGCACGCCTGAGCTCTCTCCAGCGCGTAGCACCCCGCGCGGTTTGTGGGGCTAGAGAACAGGGTCGGCTGCCTAGTGGGGAAAGGGCGGAAGTCCAGATGCTCAGGGACTTGGCCCCAGAAGTGGCGAGCTGCCCCGCTGAGAGTCCTGCATTCGCCACCTGGTGCTCGCGGGTCCGGCCCGCGGGGAGCTCGCATTGCGGCAGGTTTGAGAGCCTGGAACTGGCAGAGTGCCGCCCGGGTGCCTCGACTCTCCCCAGGCCATTGGATCCTGACCCGCTGCGGCCTCGCAGGCCCAGAAGGCGGACAGGACCGCGGGCGGGATCCTAGTACCCCTGATGTCGAGCAGGGCCACGCCTCCTGGTTTATACCGGCTTCCAGACTCACGGCACCGGTGAAAATCAACGACCGCTTCCAGTCTCTCACACAACTCTGTCCCTGGGCGTTAGTGACCTTGTAGGGCCGGATTTTTTTTTTTTTTTAAGAGAAAGGAAAGGAAAATAAACGTTGGTTTTGGACCTGATGGGCATTCCTACTCCCACGGCGGCCTCAGAAGCTAAAGAAGGTCACAGACGCTCTCCAATCTCACACACCAGGGGATGTCAAGGTGGGACCGCAGCCGCGTGCGCAGAGGAAGCCGAGGGCTTGTTGCGAGCGGCCCAGGACCCACAGCCTCTGGGCTGTTCCAAGCCTCCAGATGCAGTCGGCTGCGCAACTAGGGTCGGAGAAGCCCGGGATTGGCCAGACGCAGCGAGAGGGGACTCGGTCTCGGTCCCGGCGACCGCCCGGGGATGGCTGGAAAATGAGCCCTGGGGCAGGGAGGGCCCCGCGGCGAGCTGGGTGGGCAGCGCCAGGAACGTTTTTCCAGCGGTGGACGCGCCAGCCTTCTGACCTGCAGGCCTGGTATCCGAGGACAGGGACGGGTGGCTCTTCTAAGCTTCCCCGGAATGCCCGGAAGCACCTGGAGATTTCCTGAAAAGTGTTAGCTCTCCAGATGTTGCTTTGAGGAGAATGGGTTTCACCCTTTCAAAGGGCCGGCACTCTGGAGGGGCTTTTCTATAACGTGACACCGGTGTTTGGGGAGGCAGGGGGGCAAGGTTCTTCTTAGCGTGCCTGAACTTCACACAGCCCCAAGGGCCTCAGTTGTTTGCGGGTGGGCGGGTGCACTCACACGCGTCCCGAACTGCGTGGCAAACGGTCAGCAGAAATCGGCACTCTGGTGACGCCGGGTTTCCTGTCTGGCTGCTTTTCTAAAGTTCATCAGTAAAGGAAGATTTGGAGTATGGCAGCTCAAGTACCTGCAAAAGAGCCCGTCCCCGGGCTCACGCCCTCTGTCTTCCTGTCTCAGACTCCTCTGCCCCACCATTAATTAGTAGCTGAGTTGAGGTCCTTGTACCGCCTCCAGGCCATCACTACGGAGGGCTCTGGTAAAACGCATGCGCCTGAGATTGGCCCCCAAGGGCCCCTTGGCCAAATCTGAGCTCCCACTTCCACCTACACCATTTACTTGCTTGGCAAATTACTTAACCTTTCTCAGTGTCCTCCTCAGTATGATGGGGATGAATAATAGTCCTACTTCAAAGAAGGGTCATAAGGATTTCATGAGTTATTTCATGTCACACAGAAAGCAGTGTGCCTTATAGGAGGCACTCCATATATGTCATTTCCCTTTATGCCCACGTCAGGGGGAACCCAAGATCCTCTCTCTCCTACACTAACGCACAGGCAGGATGAGACCCAGTTGATCAGGATCTGCAGAATAAAGCAATGCAGAGGAGTGAGTGGTCAAAGGTAGGTGAAGGAGCTTAAAAAATGCTAGGCAGGCTTTGACTGAAACGATTTGAGAAAAATTTCTTTTCACTTCCGTAATCCAAGGTTATGCTTTTCTGCTCCAAGGTTTGCTATGAAACCTCTTTGTTCATTCTTTCTTTCTCTCTCTTCCTTCCTTCCATTCATTTTCTTTCTTTCCTTCATTAAGGTAACATTAAGGCAACATTAGCTACTCCCACCTTCCAGAAACCCATTTCAAAGGGCAAAGAAAAAGCAAGGAACAAATTTCTTTTTGCATATGACCCAGTGGAAATAATGCAGGCTTAGAAGTGATCTGTCTTCTTGGGGTACCTGAGTGGCTCAGTGGGTTAAGCATCTGACTTTGGCTCAGGACATGATCACAGCTCATGAGTTCGAGCCGTGCATCGGGCTGTGCTGAAAGCTCAGAGCCTGGAGCCTGCTTCGGATTCTGTTTCTCCCTCTCTCTTTGCCCCTCCCCGAGTTGGGCACGTGCACTCTCTCTCTCAAATATAAATAAACATTAGAATTTTAAAAAAAGTGATCTGGTCTCTACCAGTCAATAAGGGCAAATCCAAAGGGTGCCTAGTTGGCTCAGTCGGTTAAAAGTCCAACTCTTGATTTCGACTCAGGTCATAATCTCATGGTTCATGAAATTGAGCCCTACATCTGGGCTCTGTGCTGACAATGTGGAGCCTGCTTGGGATTCTCTCTCTCCATCTCTCTCTGCTCCTTCCCCAAGTGTGCACATGTTCTCTCTCTCTGTCTCAAAATAAATACAAAAAGTGTTAGCATATAAGAGCGAACCCATTAACCTCTCTGATTCTTAATTTCCTCATCTGTAAAATGCGGATGATGGTAATGCCTCTTTAAAGGGTCTTTGTGAAAGTTAAGAAAATAAAATATATGTTGAAGTGCTTTGCACTGGTAACCCAGGAGGATAGAGCGAACAATAATAAAAATACAAAATACAAAAAATACAATACAAAAGTGATAACATCAACAATAATCCCCAAACAAAACTTAAGCAAAGAAGAGAAACCCAAAAGGACAGATATTTCCAGTGCAGAATGATTAGTGCTTATTTTCATTCAGGAAGAAAAGGTTCAATCCAGACATGCAGCCGAACATGAGTTTCAGGGAGGGGGTTTAGGACACTCAGTTATGAGAAGGGAAAACTATGCCCCATTTTCCACTCAAAAACTCAAGACCTATCTCCATCAGGCCCAGAGATACTTTCTTATAGATACATCTCAGTCTTTCAAGTATCAATGCAGGAAATTGTCATATAGTAGATGAGGGCTGGCCAAACATGGTCAAAGCATGATAAAATTGCACAGAGTTATTGCAAATATGCTGAAGTGTACTTTTAAAATAGGGAGGGAACCCAGAACCATTTTTTTCCCTCATGCTATCACCTATGGAAGTGAGCATCTGTATAGCTTCTCATTTTAAAGCCTCTTTGCCCCATATAGGTATATGTCTATTTTGCATCCATAGGTGCAAATAGCCATTTCATTTTCCATTTTGTGTAAGGAGTTTTTTAACTTAAATTGTTGGATTTTAATTCATGGTTTCCTTTTTTCTCTCTCTGTTCTTCACATAAAAACCCCAACCTGTCCGACAAAATAGAACTTATCACCTGCAGTTAATTTTGTAAATCCTATTCAGTTATTCTTTGAGTTGTGCTTTCCATCTTCTTAAAAATATGAACCAATCAATTATATTAGCCATATGGCTTGATCATAACAGCTAATTTCCATTTCATAATGTAATTGTTGTTTAAACACTGACAGTTTATTAGTCAAGGTGTTTAGGAAAGTTCTCTGTAGCTCTATCTCTTTTAAATGATGATTGAAATAACCATAAAAGCTCCAAGTCATTAGACTATTAGTTTCATGCTTTTAGATTCTGTGGCCCCTCAGCATTAAATATCTCCGAGGAGAATCTTCCACTTGCTCTATGGTTCTGGAATCACAACATGGGCTATCCAGAGCAGCTTAGTTTTCTTCGCCACACACGGGCTTTCAAGAGCAAGAATTGACATAATGGGAGGGGCTCACAGGGCTATTTAGTCATGTTGGACGTAACTGAGTGCTGGCCGGAGAGGCTGTGAAGTCACACATTGCTGCAAACAAAATGTGTCATCCTTCAGTGATCTTAATGCTTTGTCCATGAAATGTACTCCCTCATGTAAATGACAGTGCATTGAACTGGTAAACAGATGTTCCCCACGATCATCTCAGAATTAGAAGGCTCTGGTTTATGCTTTGCTTTAAGCTCTGGGTTTGTTATTTCCCTAAGTATTTTCCAGAGTCATTTCTGGTTTTTGTCCCCACCCATCTGAGTTTTGATTCTCCTGTGGCCTTACTCTTGGTTTAGGGAAGCAATGTTCCTGACGCTGCAATATGCATCTTGTGGCCCTCCACAAAAATTCACATATAATACATAAAAAAGATGTAGAACATTAACACTAAAACATGCTATATTTAAGGTAATTTGGCCTTAATGCAGCCTGACTTTAATTTAGGGTGTGGTTTTAATGAGCTGCTCTTTATATCTCTGTTTAAAATACAGGAAACACACCAGGTCAGCTTATCTCCTAGAAGATGGGATTTAAATGCCAGAAGGGTAGTTGGCCTATTAAAAGGCCAAAAGGTTGACTTTAAGTCCATTGTAGAAATGTGAAATCTTTTTGTAAGGTAGCTTAATCTCAACTAGAATTCTAAAAAATTTACATTAAGGTTATACATTTCTTTAGTCATTTATCATCTATTATTAATTATATTTCCTGATAAAGGCATCCCATTCAGGCATGCTACATTGAAAGTAACTGTTAAGAGCTTGAGTAGGATTTGTAGATCCTAGCCGCTAAGAAGAGATCTAACATTCTGAGACCGTGCATTTGTTTATCCTACAGAGGCTTCCCTGGAGTGGTCCAGAAATTCCCAGACGGAACTTAACATCTTTTTTCTAGATCTGTTCCTCTTCCTACATTCCTTTTCTCAGTTCCTCAGCACCACCATCATGCATGAGTTCGTTCATTCATTCATTCATTCATTCAGCAGACACGATTTCAGCACATGGTAGGTTCCCCAGACTGCTCAAGGTATTTGTGATGCAGCAGTAAACAGATGAGACATAATGTCTGCCCCAAAGAACCTCATATTTTCTAGTGGGGGGGAGACAGATGGTAATGGAATTATATAATATGGTGTGAGAGATACAGAGAAAGATGTAGCAGGAAAGGTGGATAGAGAATGTTGGTAAGGATAATGTAGTTTTAATAGGGTGGCTAGGAAAGGCCTTACTGGGAAAGTGACATTCAGAGGTAGAGACCTGCGAGTTGGGCCTCATCCACCCCATTTGATACCCCCATGCCCAGTCATCTGGTGAGCCCCCCAGTTTCACCATGTAATATTTCTCAATTTGATTTCTTCCCCTAACTACTAACACCCGGGTTCAAGCACTTATCATCTGCTCTCTGGATTACTACAACAGTCTCCTGACTACTCTCTGCCTCCTGTCTTGTCTCCCCAAATCAGTTTTCTACAAGGCCGTGACAGATTTATCTTACAGGCACATCTGACCATGTCATTTTGGTTAAGACCAAAAAATGGCTCCTTCTGAGCAAGGTAACGCCCTGATGCCCTAATGAGTCATTTAAGCCTTTTGTGATCTTGCCCCTGGTTACTTCTCCAGCCCCATCTCTCGCCCATGCCAGCCTGCTATCTCTGTCCTGAAGTAGAATTTCTTCCTCCATATATAGCACTACACCAGAATTCTGGTATCTCCCTTCATATGTCAGTATAGGTCCTACTTTTATTTTAAGATCCATTGGAGTCATCACTTCCTCCCAGTGATTTCCAAATTCTACATCCTATCCAGATAGGCTGGGTGCCCCTCCTCTGTGGTCCCATGTGGTCCCTTGTACACATCTTTTTAAAATCACTTTGTCATATTGTTCTGATATAATCTAGAATGGCTCAGTTTCCCCTACCAGACTATGGACTTTCTGAGCATAGAATCGTGTCTTACTCATTTTTTGTGAACTTGGCTTCAGCCAGTCAATCAGTGACTTCATTTGTGTTTTGACCCTTCTGTTTCCTCCTGGTGACTGTAAGCCGACCATGATGATTTTATAATTTGTGATTAAAATATATGGGAAATAGTCCCAATCCAAGGCTGAGTTCAACTCAAGTTGATTATCAGAGAGTCACAGAGTTTTAGACTTGGGAGAACAATTCCAGGTGATCTAATTCAACTACCTAACTGACACTCGAAAGCCCTTCTTCAACATTTCCACAAGTTGTAGCGTCTAGAGTCCTTCAAGTATGTTGTAATGGTGATAGGAGTGTGGGGAACATTTAGCTGACTGGAGGCTTCCTCTTCCCTCTCTTGCGGTTCGGGATGCTGTGTGTAGAAATAATGAAGCAGGAAGTTATTTGTATTAGAACACATATGTACTTATATACACATACACACACATGCAGCGTAAATTTAAATCTGTAAATTGCTTAAGATGATGAACGGCAGGCCATTACCTAAAATGTTAAACATAAGTCAGGGACTGAACTAGTACCCAGAGAGAAAATTATTTGTAATTTGAAGATAAAACCATCTGTCAAAGCAAGGGGCTCAGAATAAGAAGCAAATGGGTAGGTTAGACTCCATAGATGGATGGCAAGGGACAAGAACCCAACCAGACGAGGGACTGCCAGCTGGAACTGGCAGTCTGGGCACAAGTCTAGCTCTACGCCAGAAGAGGGGACTATAAGCCTTGAGTTAGCCATACCCCACTGCAGAAGCTTTGAGTACCACTTACGGAGTTTTGTGAGGAACACTGTACTTACTTGTGCATTTCCTAACCGGACTCAATGCGCTCAGCTGCTTAAGCTTGCATTTTACCTATGCGTCAAGAGCCTCTCTCTTCCTATCATCTTTTTTGCTTGCTGGTCTTGTAAGAATAGAGGTATATCTGTGGGTGTGAGGAAAAACAAACTCTTAAAGAATCAGAATTCTTTAAATTCTGCCTTTGCTCCTTGCTCTTTTTTTTTTTTTCAATGTTTTTTTGTTTTGAGAGAGAGCAAGCACATGAGAGTGCATGCACATGGGTGAGGAGCAGAGAGAGGGAGAGAGAATCCCAAGCAGGCTCCATGCTGTCAGTGCAGAGCCGGTTGCGGGGCTCGATCTCACAAACCGTGGGATCAGGACCTGAGCCCAAATCAAGAGTTGGATGCTTAACTGACTGAGCCTCCCAGGCACTCCTGCTCCTTGCTCTTAGTCTCTAAGCGGTTTACGGTAAAAACTGTCTATTACAAAGGAAAGTGTTGAACTTAAAAAGCAGAAAACTTGGGGCACCAATGATGGATGATATCTCGTCACCGTTGATAATATGGTTAGTAGATTGATTGTTAATTCTAGAGTTAATAGTGATGTTGAGTTGAAGTGGAATCATATTGCCAATCCTGAAGTCATTAGAAGGGCTGAGAGGGGTCCCGTGAGCGGTCATGGGCTTGGGTTAACTATGTGATATGCATGGGTTTGGTGGGTCATTAGGTGTGGTCATGTAGGTATAGACTTACTAACAGGGTGAAGACGTAGGCTTGAATTAGGGCTGGAATTAGCAAATTCAAGGATTGTTAGTAAGACGAGGACGATGAAACTAATGAGAGCAACAGTGGTGCTGATGCTTATTAGAGCTAGAGTGGCCCCTCCAATTAAGTGGGTTAGCAGGGGACTAGCAGTAATATTAGCTGTGAGTCCCACGACTAGGGCTATTAGTTGGCTAAAGAGGCTGATAGTCTCAATAATTACAAGTATAGGAATTACAGGAAGAGGGGTTTCCTGGGGTAGGAGTGCTTTTGTCTTGCATCGGAATCTGGTGATTACAGTCCCTTCTCACAGGGGAATGGCCATTCTCAGATTCATTGATAGCTGCGTGGTTGGTGTGAATGAGTGTGGCAGTAGGTCTAGTAGGTTTGTTGAGCCCGTGAATAGGATTAGAGATGTTAGTATTAGGGCTCAGGTTTGTCCTTTGTGATTGTGAATAGCTAGTATTTGTTTTGATGTTGGTTGAACTAGTCATTGTAATGAGATCAGGCGGTTATTGACTAGTCAGTTAGGTGAGGGAAATAGAATGCTTGGGAATATGATGATTAGGATAACAACAAGTAATCCTATTACTGTTGGGGTAATGAAAGAGGTGAATGGATTTTTGGCTCAGTTAAGGTTCTCACAGTCATGGGATCGAGCCCCACATCAGGCTGGGCACTGAGCATGGAGCCTGCTTGGGATTCTCTCTCTCCCTTTCTCCCTGCCCCTCCTCCACTCACACACATGCGCGCGCTCTCTCTCTCTCTCTCTCTCAAAATAAACAAACTTAAGAAAAAAAAAAAGGAGAAAACTTACTTTGTCCAGAGGTCATTCAACCTATCCTAATATAGGCTTTTTTGGCAGCTATTCCCTTGGTTGAATTGAAATCTGTCTTTCTAAGGCTTTCACCCATTGATCCTAGTTCTAACCAGGACCACACAGAACAAATCCAAATGACCTCCCCACATTATGGTTCTTTATATGTCCAGGCGGCTTGCTTGTGTGATCGGAAGTCACTGAACTCATGAATATTGTGTGTTTAGCCCATGCTGGCCCATGGTAGCACTTCATAAATGGTAGCTGTTATTATTAGTTTCATGATCAGACTGCCTTTGAGCCATTCTTTTCTTTTTTTTTTTAATTTCTTTTAACATTTATTTATTTTTGAGACAGAGAGAGACAGAGCATGAACGGGGGAGGGTCAGAGAGAGAGGGAGACATAGAATCCGAAACAGGCTCCAGGCTCTGAGCAGTCAGCACAGAGCCCGACGTGGGGCTCGAACCCACGGACCGTGAGATCATGACCTGAGCTGAAGTCGGATGCTTAACCGACTGAGCCACCCAGGCGCCCCTGAGCCATTCTTTTCTTCATAAGTCAAGCCCTCTTAGAGTCACTGACATCACAGAATTAACCCAAAACAGAGGTTTGCCCTTAATTACACCAACAGCTTTAGGTGCAGATGTTAGACAACGGGGTGCTGGACAACTGAAGATATTATTCCTTTACCCTCCACTACCTGAATCTTACCTTTGTTAAGTGCCAAATCATTCTTAAAGACTTGGCTCAAGGTATTTTTTCCTTGAATCCCTTTCCCCTCCTCCAAGGAGAACTGATTGGTCTATTTCTTCACTTGAATTGAGACTGAATACAATCTGTATTTCTTTTAGATCTCTCTCCATGCCCATATGCACCTCCCCCCTCCCCTAATATCTAGAATGCTGAACTTGGTACCTGTATGTCAAGCAGAATGCCTGGAACATAGCATGTGATAAATATTTATTAATGGAAGGATAACATTTTGGGGTATCAGATTATACAATATTTATGCTACATTATCTTTCATCATATGTCAAGACTCTTCTATTCAAGTCACCTAGAAATCATTTCACCCACTGCTGTGTTTGGCCACCAGTCTCTTGTCTCTCACTTCAGCAATGGTGAAGTGGATAGCTTTTTCTTGGGGAAGAGAAATCCTCTGCCTTTTGTTGCCTTTGCCAATAACAAGAGCGTTGGGGAGTTGGATGGCGAAGCTATTGCCACTGGCATCTTTCACATGAACCACATCAAAAGAAGCAGGGTGTCTCTATTGGTGATCACACCAGTTCTTCCCAGGTTAGCACCTCCAGTCGCCACACACGGGTTACCAGTGTCAGACTTGATGAAGTTGGTCATCTTGCCAGTCTCCACATCATTCTGAATGGTGTTGTTCACCTCGATGAGGGAATCAGGGTAGCGGATGCGGTGAGAATCATGGGTCACCAGTGGAGGGATTCCTTTTGCTCCCACAACGATCTTTCTCACTTTGGGCAACTCGTACTTGGCCACCCTTGGTGTCAAAGATTAGACGGAAATTCTCTACAGTCTTGTCAGTCTTTTTTTTTTTTTTTTAATTTTTTTTTCAACGTTTATTTATTTTTGGGACAGAGAGAGACAGAGCATGAACGGGGGAGGGGCAGAGAGAGAGGGAGACACAGAATCTGAAACAGGCTCCAGGCTCCGAGCCATCAGCCCAGAGCCTGACGCGGGGCTCGAACTCACGAACCGCGAGATCGTGACCTGGCTGAAGTCGGACGCTTAACCGACTGCACCACCCAGGTGCCCCAAGTCTTGTCAGTCTTGATGACATCCATAAACCAGTAAGGTAGGTGATATCAGTTTGGACCTTGCCATGCATCTTAATGAACTGCTGCGTGCAGATCTTCTTGATTTCATCTTTTGTTAGGGCATACTTAAGTCTGTTCCTTAGGGAAATGATGAGAGGGAGACATTCCCAGCTTGTGAGGACTGGCAGATGGGCAAGGAGCAAACACACTGGTCAGTTTATCCAGCCTCCAATGCTTTGCAGCCGCTACACGTTACCAATGCTTCTTGGGACCAAGAGCCGTGGTTGCACTAGGCATGAAACGAAGGCTGCCAGGGTGCCTGGCAGTGGTGCGTGCGACCCTTGATCTTGGGGTTGTGAGTTCGAGTCCCACATTGGGTGTAGAGATTACTTAAAAATAAAGTCTTAAACAAAAAAAAGGAAAGAAAAGAAGACTGCCTTCTTCCAGCGTGCTGCTAAAATAGCTAAGTTACACAACTTTTACAGCTGGGTGGAAATTTAAAAAATTTCTTCTGTGCTTCATTCCTCCATTTCAGTGGTTCTCAACCATGGCTTTGTATTGGAAAGTATTGCAAGTTTAAAAAAAAAAATCCCGAGGACTGAGTTCTACCCATAAGGATTCTGATGTAATTGGCCTGGGGTGCAGCCTGCGCATCAAGATTTTAGAGTATTATACCTTAGGCTGCTAATTCCAGTGTGCAACCAAACTATTCCCTTTTTGTGGACAAGGAAACTGACTTCCAGAGAGGTCATGTGTCCTGCCCACGCTACATGGTGTGTAGAAGTGAACAAAGAACTCAGGTCTCCTGACCTCTCTTCTTTTTAAAAAAAAATTTTTTTTCAACGTTTATTTATTTTTTGGGACAGAGAGAGACAGAGCATGAACGGGGGAGGGGCAGAGAGAGAGGGAGACACAGAATCGGAAACAGGCTCCAGGCTCTGAGCCATCAGCCCAGAGCCCGACGCGGGGCTGGAACTCACGGACCGCGAGATTGTGACCTGGCTGAAGTCGGACGCCCAACCGACTGCGCCACCCAGGCGCCCCCTGACCTCTCTTCTAACATACTGTTCATCGCATTTGAGCAGTAGTATTCATGTTTGCTTCAAAGAGAGACACCCTTCTCCACTGGGGCACTGGGGAGCAGCCCCTGGTTCACAGGCACAGTGAAGCCTGCTAACCTTCCAATTTTAGGCCAAAAGATCGAAAGCAGCTTTCACAGTTCTGAAATATCACCCAATAGTAATGTTTTTGTTTTGTTTTGTTTTTGTTTTTGTTTTTGTTTTTTGCACGGGAAACCAGTGTCACTTTCCTCGTTGTCATTTTCGTAAAGGGAATAATCTTACTTTTTATGACAATACACTCCTCCTGTGGGAGTAACTTCATTTTGAATGAAACCAAGATGCGCTCCGTAAGTTTTTTCATTTATGACTGAACTGGCCTTTGTCTGTAAAGGATGTTGGCTAGCAACCTAGGATACAATGTTCAAGGCAGATTGTTGTTCCCTCTGCCCTAGGGGAGGGGGACCTGTCCTGCACCACCCTCCAAATACTTGCCCAAACCTCCCACGACTTGACTGAGTGGAATTTTTACTGATACTACTCTCCTAGGTCTGACTTAGGAGCTATCAGTTCAACCCACTTACGGACAGTAGAGGGATTATGTTCTGGTTATCTGTTGCTGTGTGACAGATTATTCTGAAACCTGACAGCCTAAAACATGCCTGTACTTTTGAGGAGCAGGACTCAGACGGGTAATCCTCAGTGCCAAGTGACATTGCTCGAGGTCCGTCACCCAGAGGTAATCAGCTGGAGTTTAGGCTGCTCTGGAGGGCTCGAGGCAGCTTCCACTCACATGTTTGGTTCCTGCAGGCTGGCTGGAAGGTCAGGATCCTCTGGGTCCGTGACCGCTCCAGTGATGCTCTCAAGGTACTAGGACGAGGGCAATCTTCTTTTTCTTCTCTTCGCGGTCCCGGAGTTCGAGCCCCGCGTCAGGCTCTGGGCTGATGGCTCAGAGCCTGGAGCCTGTTTCCGATTCTGTGTCTCCCTCTCTCTCTGCCCCTCCCCCGTTCATGCTCTGTCTCTCTCTGTCCCCCAAAAAATAAATAAACGTTGAAAAAAAATTAAAAAAAAAAAAGAAAAAAAA
The DNA here is from genome assembly GCF_016509475.1 of Prionailurus bengalensis. Lineage (NCBI taxonomy): Eukaryota > Metazoa > Chordata > Mammalia > Carnivora > Felidae > Prionailurus > Prionailurus bengalensis. The sequence continues at coordinate 165,035,721 of NC_057345.1, read as the reverse complement.
TTCTATTCCCATTTGTCATTATTCAGCTGCTTAATGCTGATGTTCTACAGCTTGTAGACGCAGGCTACTTCTCCTTTTCCTCCTTCTCTTCTAATACACGGTTTGGGTTGCCATTTTTTTCGTATATTTTTTGTTGTGGTAAAATGCACATAACGTGCAATTTACCATTTTAACCATTTTAGAAGTGTCAGTTCAGTGGCACGAATTCAATTCACAATGTAGTAAATCGTCTGTCTACTTGCGATTTTTTCATGGCCCCAAGCAGAAACCCTGTACCCATTAAATGATAACTTCCCATTTCCCCTCCTTCTCAGCCCATAGAAAGCAACTCTGATCTACTTCCTGCCTCTATGAATTTGCCTATTCTAGATACATCATATTTGTGTCTGGCTTAGTTCATTTAGCATAATGTCTTCAGGGTTCGTGTATGCTTTCGCATGTGTCAGAATCTCATTCCTCTTTAAGGCTGAATAATAGTCCATTGTATACACATTTGTTTCTGTAACCACATTTTGTTCATGCGTTCGTCTGTTGATGGACACTTGGGTTGTTTCCATCTTTTGACTGTTGTGAATAATGCTGCTGTGAGCATGGGTATACAAATATCTCTTCAAGTCCCTGCTTTCAATTCCTTTGTGTGTGTATGTAGGAGTCGAATTGCTGGGCCATATGGTCATTCTTTTTTTTTTTTTTTTTTAATATTTATCTGTTTGAGAGAGAAAGAGAGAGTGCATGCACGCATGAACAGGGGAGAGGCAGGGAGAGAGAATCCCACGCCCGCCGTTTGCTGTCAGCACAGAGCCCTACACGGGGCTCGATCTCACCAACCATGAGATCATGACCTGAACTGAAATCAAGAGTTGGACGCTTAACCAACTGAGCCACCCGGGCACCCCGTTTCTTTGTTTAGTTTTTGAAAAAAAATTTTTTTTAATGTTTATTCATTCCTGAGAGACAGAGATAGACAGAGCATGAACAGGGAAAGGGCAGAGAGAGAGGGAGACACAGAATCCAAAGCAGGATCCAGGCTCCGAGCTGTCGGCACAGAGCCCAACACGGAGCTCGAACCCACAGACCGCGAGATCATGACCTGAGCTGAAGTCGGATGCTCAACCAACTGAGCCACCCAGGCGCCCCTGTTTAGCTTTTTGAAGAGCCACCCCAACTGTTTTCCATTGCAGCCACACCAATTTTGCACTCCTATCAGCAATGCATGAGTGTTCCAATTTCTACACATTTTCACCAACATGCTTTATTTTCTGTTTTTTTTTTTTTTTAATTTGTTTTTTCAACGTTTATTTATTTTTGGGACAGAGAGAGACAGAGCATGAACGGGGGAGGGGCAGAGAGAGAGGGAGACACAGAATCGGAAACAGGCTCCAGGCTCTGAGCCATCAGCCCAGAGCCTGACGCGGAGCTCGAACTCACGGACCGCGAGATCGTGACCTGGCTGAAGTCGGACGCTTAACCGACTGCGCCACCCAGGCGCCCCTATTTTCTGGTTTTTTAAAAGTAATAATCATCCTAATGGGTGTGAGGTATCTTATTGTGCTTTTGATGTCTTTTCCTAATGACTGATACTGAGCATCTTTTAATGCTTACTGGACGTTTGTACGTTCTATTTGGAGAAATGTTTATTCAAGTCCTTTGCCCATTTTTAAGTTGTGTTATTTTGTTGTTGTTGTTAAGCTGTATATTTGGACTTCTTACATGACAGCTCGTGGTGTTCAGAGAAAGGATTCCAAGACATCCAGGTAGATGTTGCCAGACTTCTTATGCTTAGCTTCAGAAACCTCACGACCTCACTTCTGCTGTATTTTATAGGTCATGCAGGCTCCTGAGGTCAGCCCAGACTCTAGGGGAGGAGGTAGCAAAAAAATCTGTGGCCATTTTCAATCTACCAGAGTATAATATTAAAATTAACTAAAACAATCCAAATGTTTGAATACTAGTAATAATTATAAAGACTGGGGCTACAACTTGGGATTAATACAATTTCTTTTCTCCTGAGGTCTTGAAGGACTTTCACCCAGGAAAGCCTTCACTATGGCAGTTTCCCATATTTTAGAGGTCTTTAATTATGATGTAGGGATGAGCACAGTTACTTGATTTTTAAAATATACTTAGCTTGTCTCCTTTATAATGACAGGGTGAGGCAGGAGGCCTGGGTTTCAGTCTCAGATCTGCCAATAACTGGAGGAATGGCCTGTCTGGGAGGTTAAGCTAGGAAACCAGCTGTTTCCGACTATTTGCAAAAATTTCCACCACCATCTGCTAATTTCAAGTAGCTAAAAATGGCCCTTAATAGAAGAGATAATTTTATTATTATTATTTTTAAAATATCTTATTAAAAAAAAATCTCCAACCTGGGGCTTGAACTCACAACCCCAGGATCAAGAGTTGAAAACTGTACCAACTAAGCCAGCCAGGCACCCCGAAAGAGATAATTTTAGTAATTTAATTCTTTTTTTAAAAGTTTATTTATTTATTTTGAGAGAGAGAGAGAGAGAATGAACAGAGGAAGGACAGAGAGATAGAGGGAGAGAGAGAATCCCAAGCAGGCTCTATGCTCTCAGCACAGAGCCCCATGCAGGGTTTGATCTCACAGACCATGAGATCATGATCTGAGCCAAGATCAAGAGTTGAACTTAACCGACTGAGCCACCCAGGTGCCCCAGTAAGTTTATTCTTCAAAACGTATACGAGTTATGGATGCATCTCAAGGACATCTATAGTGAGTCTTGAGCAGATGAAAGTTTCCTGTTTCTTCCCTATCTGGCCAGGACCCCTGCTTTGTATTACTGCAGGATTACAGTAGCTTCTCTTAGCCCTCCCCTAGGGCAAGGGGCTTTTGTTTCTACCCCTTCCATAACAGAAGCAGTGGATCTTTGCTTGAGTCCCTAATTGGGAGGCTTTGCTACCTTCTCCTGCTCCTCAGATGCTCAAAGCTTTTGCTTCCTATGAGAGAGGGTTTTGGGGGAAGTGGGCTATATTTCATACCTGTCCCCCAGTGGTACCTGATCATTACCTGCATGCTTGAGCCCTGAAAGGGGATTCTCTCTTATCCCTTGCCCTTCCCCCAATCTCCCTTGTGATAATCTGGTGGATAACAGCTTGGGAATAGGTGCAATGTTCCTTGTAAAAGTCTGTGGTTCCTTTTTTTTTTTTTTCTAAACTGAAATAGCGCACATTCAGTCTTTAAGAATTGGTTGAAAGTTTAGCTGTTTTCTTCTTACCTACCTTAATGGTGGCCATTCCTTACTGCCATGCTGTAACAGAGGTAAAAATTCTTGTGTTTGCTTTTTTCTTGGAGGGGTTTGCCACTCTTTGGAATTTAATTCACTTAGTTGCCTTGTGTACTCAGGTTTCTAATGGATTCAAGAAAAAGTATGACTTTGTAGATTATCTGTTTTTCTTGTTCTTAGGATGGGAATAATGTTCTCTTTTTTTTTCTAAACGTTTATTTATTTTTGAGACAGAGAGAGACAGAGCATGAACAGGGGAGGGGCAGAGAGAGAGGGAGACACAGAATCTGAAACAGGCTCCAGGCTCTGAGCTGTCAGCACAGAGCCCGATGCGGGGCTCAAACTCATGGATCGTGAGACCATGACCTGAGCCGAAGTCGGACACTTAACCGACCGAGCCACCCAGGAGCCCCTGGAACAATGTTCTCTTGAAGCTTTCTAGATCCTAAGCAGACGTGGAACTCTGGGGGTACCTGGCTGGCTCAGTCGGTAGAGCACACACCTCTTGATCTTGGGGTTGTAAGTTCGAGCCCCACAACTGGTGTAGAGATTACTGAAAAATAAAATCTTAAGGGGTGCCTGGGTGGCTCAGTCAGTTAAGTGTCTGACTTAGCTCAGGTTGTGATCTCACAATTCATGAGTTCGAGCACCACATCTGGCTTCACGCTGGCAGTGTGGAGCCTGCGTGGGATTCTCTCTCTCTCTCTCTCTCTCTCTCTCTCCCTGTCTCTCTGCTCCTCTCTCTCTCTCTCTCTCCCAAAATATATAAAGAAGAGGCCCCTGAGTGACTCAGTCATTTGAGCATCCAACTTCGGCTCAGGTCATGATCTCATGGTTTGTGAGTTCGAGCCCCACATCTGCCTTGCTGCTGTCAGTGCAGAGCTCGCTTCAGATCCTCGGTCTCCCTCTCTCCCTCTGCCCCTCCTCCACTCATGCTCTCTCTCTATTAATAATAAATAAACATTAAAAATTTTTGAAAATAAATAAATAAACTATTGGGGTGCTTGGAGAGCTCAGTTGGTTAAATGTCCAACTCTTGGTTTCAGCTCAGGTCATGATCTCAAAGTTCATGAGATCAAGCCCCATGTCCTGCTCCACACTGACAGCACGGAGCCTGCTTGGGATTCTCTCTCCCTGTCTCTCTGCCCCTCCCCTACGCACACTCTCTCTCTCCAAATAATCCTAAAAATAAATAAACTCTTTAAAAAAGGATTTTTAGGGGCACCTGGGTGGCTCAGTCGGTTAAGCGTCCGACTTCAGCTCAGGTCACGATCTCGCGGTCCGTGAGTTCGAGCCCCGCGTGGGGCTCTGGGCTGATGGCTCAGAGCCTGGAGCCTGCTTCCAATTCTGTGTCTCCCTCTCTCTCTGCCCCTCCCCTGTTCATGCTCTGTCTCTCTCTGTCCCAAAAATAAATAAATGTTAAAAAAAAAAATTAAAAAAAAAAGGATTTTTAAAAAATCTCAGAGAGATTGAGGGCTCAGTTCCAGATTATTGCCATAGAGGGAATATTGCAATAAAGTGAGTCAAATGAATTTTTGTGTTTCCTAATGCATATAAAACTTACACATTTTACACTATACTGTAGTCTAGTAAGTATGAAATAGCATTATGTCTAAAAAATAATGTACGTACCTTGATTAAAAATATTTTGTTGCTAAAAATACCATCACTTGAACTTTTAGTGAATTGTAATCTTTTTGCTGGTGGTGGAGGGTCTTGTCTCAATGCCCCATGCAGGGTTTGATCTCACAAACCGCGAGATCAGGATCTGAGCAGAGATCAAGGTGCTGGTTGCTGAAGGTTGGGGCGGCTGTGGCACTTAGAAAAAGAAAACAATGAAGTTTCCTCCATTGACTGACTCTTTCTTTTGTGAATGATTTCTCTGTAGCATGTGATGCTGCTTGATAGCACTTTGCCTGCAGTGGAATTTCTTTCAAAATTCGAGTCAATCCTCTCAAACCCTGCTGCTGCTTTATCAACTAAGTTTATATAATATTCCAAATCCTTTGTTGTCATTTCCACCATCTTTATGGCATCTTCACCCGGAGTAGCTTCCATCTCAAGAAACCGCTTTCTTTTCTCATCCGTAAGAGCAATTCCTCATCTGTTTAAGTTTTATCATGAGATTGCAACAATTCTGTCACATCTTTAGGCTCCACTTACTCCTTTTTTAAAGATTTTGTTTTTTTTGTTTAAAAAAATTTTTTTTAACGTTTTATTTATTTTTGAGAGAGAGAGAGAGACAGAGCATGAACGGGGGAGGGGCAGAGAGAGAGGGAGACACAGAATCGGAAGCAGGCTCCAGGCTCTGAGCCATCAGCCCAGAGCCCCACGCGGGGCTCGAACTCACGGACCGTGAGATCGCGACCTGAGCCGAAGTCGGATGCTTAACCGACTGAGCCACCCAGGCGCCCCTAAAGATTTTGTTTTTAAGTAATCTCTACACCCAGTGTGAGGTTCGAACCTATAACCCCAAGAACAAGAGTTGCATGCTCTACCACCTGAGCTAGTCAGGTTCCCCCACGTTCCACTTCTAATACTAGTTTTCTCGTTATTTCGACCACATCTGCAGCTACTTTCTTCACTGAAGTCTTGAACCCCTTAAAGTCGTTCACGAAGGCTGGAATTACTTCTTCCAAACTCTTGTTAATGTTAATATTTTGACCTCCTCCCATGAATCACGAGTGTTCTTAATGGCATGTAGAATGATAAATCCTTTCCACAAGGTTTTCAATTTACTTTGCCCAGATTCATCAGAGGAATCACTATCTATGGCAGCTGTAAACTATAAAATGTATATCTTAAATAATAAGACTTGAAAGTCAAAATTACTCCTTGATCCCTGGGCTGCAGAATGGATGCTGTGTTAGCAGGCATGGAAACAACATTAATCTCATTGTACATCTCCATCAGAGCTCTTGGGCGACCAGGTGCATTGCCCATGTGCAGTCATATTTTGAAGGGAATCTATTTCTGAGCACTAGGTCTGAACAGTGGGCTGAAAATAATCAGTAAGCCATGTTGTAAACAGATGTGCTGTCATCCATAGGCTTTGTTGTTCCATTAGGCACAGGCAGAGTTGATTGAGCATAATTCTTAAGGGCTCTGGGATTTTTGGAATGGTCAGTGAGCATTGGCTTCAACGTAAAGTCACCAGCTACCTTAGGCCCTAACAAAGAGTCAGCCTGTCCTTTGAGGCTTTGAAACCAGGCCTTGACTTCTCCTCTGTAGCTATGAAAGTCTTAGATGGCCTTTTCTTCCAATCTAAGGCTGTTTCATCTACACTGAGAATCTCTTGTTTAGTGTAGCCACCTTCACTCATGATCTTAGCTAGATCTTCTGGATAACTTGCTGCAGCTTTCACATCAGCGTTCACTGCTTCTCCTTGTACTTTTATGTTACAAAGGCAGCTTCTTTCCTCAAAGCTCATGAACCCACCTCTGTTAGCTTCCAACTTTTCTTCTGCAGCTTCCTCCCCTCTCTCAGCCTTCACAGAATGGAAGAGCATTAGGGCCTTGCTCTGGATTGGGCTTTGGCTTAAGGGAATGTCATGGGGCGTTTGATCTTCTATCCAGACCACTAAAACCTTCTCCATATCAGCAATAAGGCTGTTTCACTTTATCATTCGTGTCTTCACCGTGCACTTTTAACTTCCTCCAAGGACTTTTCCTTTGCATCCACAACTTGGCGAACAGTTGTGGCACAAGAGGCTTAGCTTTCAGCCTAGGTCAGTTTTTGACATGCCTTCATCACTAAGCTTAATAATGTCTAGCTATTTATTTATTTATTTATTTAGAGAAAGAGCAAGCACGCAAGTGGGGGAGGGGCAGAGATGATAAGAAATCAATAAATAAGTAAATACATAAATAACTATATTACAGACATTTTCAAGAAGGAGAGACAGAATCCCAAGCAGGTTCTCCAGTGTCAGCATGGAGCCCAACACAGGGCTCAAACCCACGAACCACGAGATCATGACTTTGAGCCTAAATCAAGAGTCTGATTAGCCACCCAGGTGGCTCTCTAGCTTTTGATTTAAAGTGAGAGATGTATGATTTGTCCTTTCATTTGAACACTTGGAAACCACTGTAGGGTTATTAATTGGCCTAATTTCAATATTGTTTTGTCCCAGGGAATAGGAAGGCTTGAGAAGAGGGAAAGAGAGTGGGGAATGGTTGGTCAGTGGAATAGTCAAATACACCAAACTTTTATTGATTTGGCTCACTGCCTTATATGGGTGTGGTTCGTGGCACCCCAAAACAATTGCAGTAGTCACATTAAGGATCCCTGATCACAGATCACCATAATAAATATAATAATAATGGAAAAGTTTGAAATATTGCTAGAACTACCAAAATGTGACACATTTTGTGAGCAAATGCTTGTGACACAAAGTGAGCAAATGCTCTTGGAAAAATGGCACCAATAGACTTGCTGAATGCAGGGTTGCCACAAAACTTCAATTTGCAAAAAACCACAAATTCGTGAAGGGCAAAAAAGTAAAGCATAATAAAATGAGATATGCCTGTATTTTAAAAACTCCTTGTGGGGCACCCGGCTGGCTCAGTCAGTAGAGCGTGCAACTCTTGATCTCAGGGTTGTAAATGTGAACTCCACATTGGGTGTAGACATCACTTAAAAATAAAAAAAATATATAAATAACTATATTACAGACATTTTCAAAAATTCAAAAGTATCTCTTCATGGTCTAGTGTGAGCTTTTAAAAATTTTTTTTTTCAACATTTATTTATTTTTGGGACAGAGAGAGACAGAGCATGAACGGGGGAGGGGCAGAGAGAGAGGGAGACACAGAATCGGAAACAGCTCCAGGCTCTGAGCCATCAGCCCAGAGCCTGACGCGGGGCTCGAACTCACGGACCGCGAGATCGTGACCTGGCTGAAGTCGGACGCTTAACCGACTGCGCCACCCAGGCGCCCCTAGTGTGAGCTTTTTTATTTGGGACGGGGTCCTAAGAGATTCAGTGGGGTCAGAGGTTATGCATATTTTACATTTTGATAGAAAATGTCAAATTGTCATTCAAAAAATCTGTAACAATTACATTCCCATCAAACACTCCATGAGTAGTACCAAAAATCTTAACCTAACTTGAAGATTTGAGGCATTTACTTTAAAGAAAGTGACAAAGCTATAAAGTGTCCAGTTTGATCCACTGAAAGACATTCTCACTGTAAAAGTCAATTGGCCCATTCAAAAGAGCATTTCATAGGAAGAAGTAAACATTGGTCTTTAGTTCTTTTAGTCCAGTATTTATAGCTGAAGCTGTTTCTATTCTAATGCAATTCACCAAAATTTAGTGCTTAACCACATGAACAACACTTCTCATTTCTATTAGCTTCCTATCCTTGTACATCAGTGACTTTCTTTCTTTCTTTCTTTCTTTCTTTCTTTCTTTCTTTCTTCTTTAGATTCAAAGGAAGCAAATTTATTTTAAATAGGATACACATATATAGATCAGTGTCTTCCAAGCATAGACCCCTTTTAAAGAGCATCAGTGACTTTAGTAATGGCTCTGATGATTTCTGTCATTAGCAAAGAATGTGCTTAACTCTTGGCATTAAAGTAAATGTGGCTACATGACATTCGATAGCTTCCAGTGAAAACAAAAAAACAAAACAAAACAAAGCAAAGCAAGAAAGAAAAACATCAAACAGATTTGCTTAAATTCCCATATTTCTGATTATTCTAAATTCTATTCAATAAATATTTCTATTTAGTTTTTGCAATATGCATGTGTATTCTATGTACTCGGAGGATTAAAAATTAGATATGGTTCCTTTTTCTAAGAACTTCCATGCATACAAAATATGTTTTAGAGGAATCTTTCCGTCCATTCATCCTCTTACTCATTCAGTAAAAATTTGTCTCTAGTGTCCACTCTGTTGTAGTATTGCATTCAGAACTCAAAGTTGAATAAAAGATGGTCTCTGTATTCAATGAAGGACAATCCTGCGGAGAAACAGATAATGCTCATGTCCTACGAGGGGGTTAGAGCAAGCTTTCCAAGAAAGGTGGCATTATAGATGTCTGAAGGATATGTAGGATTTCAATAGGTTGTGTAGGAGAAGGTTCACTCCAGGTCAAGTGAATATGAAATACGCTGGGCAAAGGCAAGCAGGTGCAAAAGTGCACTGGAGAATAGGTTGGAGGGGGAGGTTGAGCGATACAGCAGATGCTGAAATTCAATTTAGAAAAATGTTAGCTAGGATCAGTAAGGAGAAAGGGTATCGTTATGGGTAAAAATGGTTAGAGAAGATTTTGTGGAGAAGGAGGAGGCACTTAAATACAACTTTGAAGGATGAGTAGGATTTGATAGGCAGATTGTAGGTGTGAAAAAGTACTAGAGGCAGAGAGAACAGTACAAGCATAGATTTGTGTCCTTAGGGGGCAAAGGAATGGATCTATGTTGGAAATAAGAAGTGTTGAACATTGTATCACCTTCTTTCCTGCATTAGGGTTTTCACGTAGGCTATTTTCTCTTCTTTCTATCTCTTCTTTCTATCTTCTTTGCCTATAACAGAATGCTTTTGTAGTCATTAACAAAAAACCCAAGTTAGGTGGACCAGGGGTTTAGTCCTTAATTCACAGTCCCATCAGGGCTTCATTTCACTGTGATTATCTGGGTTCTTCTCTCTCCTATATGTTGGCTTTATTTTCAAGCTGGCTTTTGTCCTTGTAGAGAGATGGCTGCCACTAGCAGGGAGGCTTTCCCTGGTCTCCCTGACTAAATTGGAGCCTTCCTGTTCTAGCTCAAAGTACCCTACAATTTTCCTTCACAACACTTATCACCTTTAAATTATACACTTACTTGTTCTTGGTCTCTCCACTAAACTCTCAGCCATGTGAGAGCAGGGACCGTGAGTATTTCTCCACACAGGTCCCTAGATGGCACATAACAGGCATTCTGTGAAAATGTGTGAAATGAATGAATGGATTCATCTCAACTTCTATTCAATAAGGAGAAATCTTACTTTGATCAGTTTCAAAATTACTCTTGTGCCTGGGGAGAGGGAACATAAAAGTGAATACTAAGCTCAGAGCTGTGGTAACAATGTGACCCAAAACTGATAAGTCCGGTGCAAAACAGAGTAGCTACTCCAGGAATTACATGGATTAAAAGACTCACTGTTATTGTAAATGACACTGTCAAATGCTAGTTTTGCATAAAAAATCTTGCCATTTATAAAAATATGCATTCCCACTTTTTTTATATTACCAAGGTTATATCTCACAGCAGAGCAAAATTTAAAAAATGCACTTAAACGCAGACCAGGACGATCTTGCTTTTCTTATAATAAATTATCTGCATCAGAAACGCACAATCATGGAACCGAAGCTATAAAGAGGTTTTTATATGGGCTAAAGAAATGATTATAAGCCAGTAGAACTGCTGTCATTCAAAATACACATTTTGACTCCTGGTTGTTTCAAAATTTATTTTCGTATTAATTTTGGCACAGTTTTCAATTAGAGGGATTTAAGAAGAATCAACTTTATCACTTTGAAATATTTATGTCATGCAATGTGGGTATAGTCTATCTCATCAACCTAAGCATTCTGGTTAAAGATTTTTGGAAAATCCACCTGTAGAGCATTCATTAAATTTGGTCAAATTATTTGAACAGCCTTAATTAATTACTTCCTGTGGTTTTGGTGGGAAAAAAAGTCTCATTGTCTCATTGTCGGGTTGGCTCTGAAGTGTTTTAGTGAGCATACTAACTGGTTATTGATTTCATCACTTTTTAAAAAAAAAGATTTTATGTGGAAGTAATCTCTACACCCACCATGGGGCTCGAACTTACAACCCCAAGATCAAGAGTCGCGTGTTCCACTGACAGAGCCAGCCAGGTGCCCCTGATTTTATTACTTTTTAAAATAAACATATTTTTGCATTGTTGTGCAGAAACAACCGAAGTATCATATGTGTAGGTTCCTGCTAGAATATGTGAAGAACTATATTTAATTTTATTTCATAGTCTTTTATCCAGTTTTAAGTTACTTGAATTTACAGAGCCTGAAATTTTCAGTTTAGTATACTGCTACGGAAATTAAAGATTTAAGGAATATTTGTTCCATAGGGAATCTGAGATCAGCATTTGGCAGGATGGATGTGGGCTAATCTATTTAGTGTAATAACTTCACTTTATTAAGCAATCTCTGAGGGTAAGTGTTCATTTGGGAAAATAAATCATTGATTCAAAAGACACTATCTTTCTGCCTTTCACCCATTGTTTGCCCTTACTATTTTCTATATTATAAATAGTACTGATTAAAAGTTATGAAGAATCTCATTATATGAAGAAATGAAGACAATACATACAATTTAAGAAATAGAAATCTCGGGCCCTTACTTTATAACAAGGCATGTTTTCTGGATTGTTCGAGACACAGGTAAAGCACGAGATGGATTTTTGCATGGCTTAAAGATCTGTTGGCACTTTTTAGTGGGTCATCGTTATGTTTCAGTCTTCTTCTGTTCTGCTTATGAAAACTTTATAGACGTGTTTGAAATCATTATACCCTGCACAAAACCAAAACAAGAAATTGTCTTTTCATTAAAATGTTGCATTTTTAGAGAGGCCCCTGGCCGTTTCCCAAATCTAGGTTGGGTTTTTAATATCCCATTAAGAGAGCCAGCTTAGCCCAGTGAGCTAAAAACGGACATCAGGACATCTGTGTCCCACTGTTATTTAAACGATAACTTTGGATAACTGCCCAAGATTTTTGTGCCCCAGTTCTCCATCCATAAAATGCTTTGCAGTAGGTGTTCAGTGTTAGTTAAGTGAATGAATGAACTAGAAGTAACCAACACTAACATGGTGCTCACCACATGCTGGGGACTTTACATGCAATGTGACACCGAAGCTGTATGAAGTAGATGCTGTTATGAACTCTATAGAGGAGAAAGTGAAGCTTAATTAACTTGCCCCAAATCATACAGCTAGCAATGTGTGAAATTTGAACCCAGGCCACTTCAACTCCATGTTCTTAACATGCTGTGGCTCTACAAGGAGAAAGTCAACTAAAAGCAACTAACGACGCTCCGGCTATCCTTTGCCTGGTGAACTTGTGTCTGTACTTTGTCGGGTTAGCACCACGTGAAGAAGGAATTCAGCAGGGCTGGAATCTCTCATCGCGTGGCGTCAGCAATTCTGGCTGCAGGAGAACTCTTTTACCTTTTGTGTCTTGAAGATTGCATAACTGAGGTCCTTCTAAACAAAAGAGACGGAGTAACTGACGTCAAAATATATACTGCCCTTTGACCCCCTTGGGGGCGAGTCAGGGGCGTAGAGCTAAGTATTACTGCCATCTCTTTCAGAAATCTAAATATAACGTCCTCAAAAAGAAATTTGATATCTGGTAGAACAAGTGGCCAATAGATGCTTTAGACCCAGATGGCAGTGGTTGGAGGTCTGGAAGAAGAGGTCCCACCACAGTTTATAAAAGCCACGGAGTATCCTAATTAATATTTAGAAGGTGTATACGGGGACATTGAGGTTGAGTTTATCCGACTCTGAAAACCTTCATTTCATTTTGAAAACAGCCAGGGCCACATAGTGACCTGACTATGCGACGTTTGAGATGAGATTCTATGTTCTTCCCTGCGGTTTAGAAATGCATTCCATATTTTGGAAACGTATTGGAATCTGATTTATATAGTGAACAAATTCTAGGGCAGAAACTGAATATTGTATAAAGCTGAAGTTAAGTGAGAGCGACTCTAGTTACATTGTGGGTGTCGGGGGTGTGCCGAGGCAGAGCTAACCCTGTGTGTCTTAAACAAAATTGGAGACGCTGCCTCACATGTGAAAGGTCAAGGGGAACTCACAACCCAGATCAGGTGCAAGCGACCGATATCATAACCAAACAGCTTTATGCCTTCCCTTATATATTTAAAAAACATCTTTCAAAAAATGCAGTTTGGCTGAGAGGAGGAGAACGGAGAGTCTACCCTAGTCCACAAGGAGGAGTGAATAGGCATAGAGCAAAGGAGGGCACTGTGAAAAAAAAAAAAAAAAACAAAAGAAATGAGATTTCTGAGTGTTTTCTTAACCAGAATCACTTATCTAAAAGAGATTAATGCTTCACAAACTCTCAAAAGTACTTATCAAAACACAGAAGACATTTTAAGTGCTCCCTCTGCCAAAAAAAAACCCAACCCCAAACACCTCCCCCCCCCCCCACTGCACCCCTCCCCACCCAGACTATTAAGCCTGTGATACAAGCCAGTAGGCAGCAAAATACTCCGTTAATTTTGGAAGCCTACCATATGTCATTGTAACACAACAGAATGCTGTTATATGGCCCTCTTAACATACCCTGTGGTGTCTGAGTACTGGATGACACAGTATCTTTCTGGTTTAATTGTGCATTTCCTTGCTTCCTTTGGTTTCTGTCTGTCAAAACAGAAATGTTTTAATTTTGGTGCATATAAATATAAAAAAGTTTAATAGTTAATAATGGAACAATATAGTGTGCTCGAAGCATTTTAAAAACTCAAAGCAAAGCACACATAAAACATTTTTAAATTTTTCAGTAGGAACCTCTAAAAACAGTTTTCTGTGTTAATAATTTACCTTCCAAGTTAGATTCAGGGAGAGACACTTTAAGGTAGTTTTTCAATCCACGGACAATGCATAATTATTAAAATGGCTGTAAAAAAACGGAGGTAACTAGCTCTGAAGACATTATGTTAAAAAACCCTAGTAAATAGTATTAAATTGTTAACTTATAAAACTAGGTACCATACATGTTCAATGTGCATTTATGATATCTCAGCACGATTACTTGCTTTTACTTCAAGTATTTTTCCATGTAGAAAATACCTTAAGAGCCGCACTTTAATCATTTGAAATACATTTATATGCATTCAAGATATTACGTTTTTGGAAACAAAATCTATTAGAAACACCTGAATGTTCGATAACACATCACTGTAATTATTTGGAAAAACAATAACAAAGGGATAAAATTGCTCAGTATACTCTAAGGCAATATTAATAATAATGCAGTCAAGAGTGGGGACAAAGGACAAACATCTTACTCCTAACGCTGCAGAGGTAAAAATCAGCTTTCCTTCTCTCCACGCGTCCTCTTATATCCGTGTTAAACTTAAAGGAAACTCCTCTTTTTAAAGAATTGAAGGATAATGAAATACGTATTATGATTAATGTAATACTCTGGGTAAGAAAACAATTGCCACACGTATAAAACTCTCAGTTGTGGGGCATACATTTCAAGGAAATAGAATACAATAAGATGACTTTAATATGAAGACTAAGTCAAACGATTGTATTGCTTTGTGCTTCAGAAGGCACTCGCGTCTTGCAGAGGCGTAGGGCCCTCTATGGAAGCATGAGTAATCACTGCCTGTGACTACAAAGAATTCTAGTTATTTGGGTCCGGCCAGATAGGAGCTTACCGTGTGTGCTGCGATTCTCCTTTGACTTTATATAAATAGCACCCTAAGTGAAATGGTTTTCGTAGCTTTTCTTCATGGTCTTTTTGCGGTCCAATAGACTTTCATGCTAGAGGTTTTCTTCAAAACTAAAAGTCACAAAAGACTTGCAGTAACTTATGTTCTATTTGTTAACTTACTTCTGATTTAATATACTATATTATTAACTAATATTATAAAATGCAATATATAACATAATAATATATACCATACTATTAAGGCAGATGTAAATTCTATCTATCCACCATCTGTCGTTCATATATTAGGTAAAATCAACGTAAAATTACATTTAAATTCTGCATGACTGCATAGATCCCCCAACTTAAGAACACAGTTTAATTGGGAGATCAGTGAGGGGAGCATATCCTTTTGAACTTTAAAACTTTGGTAACTATGTCCATGTCTTACTATTCATTATAATTTTACTCAATTCTCTCTCCTTGCCTTTTTATGGTAATACTATTTGACTTGCAGCTATTACAGTGTGGCTGTGTCTAAAAAAATACTAGAGTCATAAAAATCATCCACCTTATAAGAACATTATGACTACGCTTAGAGAATCCTGCAAAAGTCCTTCAATGTTTTGGAAAAACCTGTGTCATGTAAGAAAAAGCATTATTATGTTGAGTTTAGGAAAATGTACTTACGAGCCTAGTTTCACAGCGGTTCCCGTAAGGAAGCTGACATTTCGCACCTTAGAACATGTAGGAAACAGGTGCATGATTGCAGGGGACTTTATTTTCCCAACTGACCTAATAAGACCACATATATCCACTTATGTTTTACTCATGGGAAGACACAGGACATGTATATTATTGTTGATTTCAACTCAGGAGGGTTTAGGACAAAAGCTAGAACCCAATAGTCTGGTGTTTCTGTGGAATTATGAAGGCAAATAATACTAAATACTCGATTTTTGTGCCAGAAGTTGAGATTTGGGAACTGATAACGTGTCATCAGTGCTTTGAATCGACCACCTGGTAGTCTAAGTAATGGAAGCCACGTCATTCTCATTTGGTTACATATCCAATTTTTTTAGTGGTTTTTAATAAAAGTATTTTATATACCCCGCTGGGGTAACTTTTTAAAGTAACTCCCTATCCTCCTAGAGCCTTTCTTGCTTCCAAATGTTTACTCGAGTATATATCATAGCAATAGTTCATTTTTATTGGGTGCTTACCACGTGCAAAACCTTTTATATGAGTTATCCCAATTAAACCTCACCCAAATCCTTCTAATGTAGGCATTATTATTATTTGTGCTTTACCAATAATGAAACTGAGGCTCAGAGAAGTTGAGAAACTTGTCCAGGAATCCGTTCATAAATGTCAGACATGGGATTTATTTAGGTCTGTCTGACTGTAAAACCTGACCTCTCTTTACTACACCATCATCAGACTCTAGACCTTAAGTTCATAATCAGTTACTTAGGCAGTATTTTGTTAAAAACACGTACACTTATTCAAGAATAAACATTTCTAAACGCTTGGACAAATTGTCCTTAATTCATCGTATCAACTAATGTGCCACCTACTTCTTTTGAGGATTAGTTTTGTTCCTGTACATGAAGAATGCAGTTTTATTATCTATCATTCTTTTTCTTTTTTACAGATTGGATTCTAATTTGTACCGTGATGTTCCAGGTATGTAAAAGTGATGAACATCATAAAGTCTTTTACGTTTCTAGCTTCTGCTGATTTGTGTGGAAGTCATTGTCTTTCTATCATCACAGAAGATCCCCAATTTTATGTTTATACCTCTCTGTGGGTAAAGAACTGACTGTCAGAAAATGCTTCCATTTAGAAGATACCACTCATTTAGAAAGAATTGAAATCTGAGTTTGCTTTCATAATAAGTGATCAGCAATGCAGAGAAACTGCTTCTGATGAAGAAAGTAAATAAAGACAATAAAACATCAGCTAAGGTTTATGGCCATCATAATTTGCCTTATTTTACATGCCCTGGGCATGTCCCCTTATAATTTCTACTGAATTGTGTTGCACCCATCTGCTGTTTTGTCGCTATTCTATGGTTTCGTGCGTTCCTCATTCGTCATTCACCTACTTTATAATTTCACCAGAACAGGACCCCATCTTCTAGTTTTTTGGTTTTGTTTTGCTTTTTAGATATGATCTTGAAGATCTCAGTGTTATGAATCAATCAGCACTCAATAAATGCCTACTGAAAGAAAGCTGAAATAATCATTTCTGTGTGAAGAATTAACACCATTAACTAAGAAATAAGTGCGCCTTATTTATTTATTTATAAAAATTTTATTTTTAAGTAATCTCTACATCCCACGTGGGGCTCAAACTCACAACCCCAAGACCAAGAGTTGCATGCTCTACTGACTGAGCCAGCCAGGTGCCCTGAGCTTTATTTATTTTGAGTCAGAGTAACAAGATGGAATTAAATCCCTTTTTGTAATTCTACAGTCAGAGTGTACTTTCAAATATGTGCCTCTTCGAGAGCTAGCACCAAAGGATTAAGCTCTCAACAAACTTCGTTTTTCATGGAAAAATCACGAGGAAGAAAAATGTGCGTTAAATTTTATAAAGGCAAAGTCTTAGGCTGTGGGTGGTGAGTATCTCACGGCTCTCAGTTGCAGGTTTTTAAAATGGAAATGGAAATGGAAAGAGCATAGAAACCTTATTGTCTTTTGGCCCAAGAGCATCACACTTTTCCTGAGAAGCTGCTGGGATTTTGGTTTGCCGGCATGTTACCCAGGCTACTAGTCCTTCATTAGCAATCCAAGAACATTGGTTTTACTACGTAGTTTGTCTCTCTGTATTAAATTTATTTGTAATTATTTGCCAAGTATTATGGACTCATAATAGTTATTTGGATCTGGACAATCTGGATAAACCTTTCCCATGAAAGGAAACTAGAGCATAGAAAGAGTGGTGCACCCAGAGTTTTTTCTACTTACACCTGATGTTTTCCCTTCTTGAGCATGGTTTTGGGGTACAAGGCAGACACCAGCCACAGCTAGCAATAGAACTTACCTCTGAAGACCTCCGAGAAGATTCGTGGGTTCTCTTGGTACATATCTGATGTATAATTTAGGCATTTTGTTCGTTTGTTTGTTTGTTTTGGCCAATGATTGAAGTAAGGTCTCACGGGAAGGACCCAGGATATTCCTGACTCCATAGCTTGTTCCCTCCACCCCCCCCAAAGTGCTTGCTGAATTTCTCGAAGCCGGGACGGCAATCAGACCCATAAAAATGAAGTTCATTAATGAAAACTAATTGAAAATTAATTCACCACGACTCCGGGGACGAGCTCGCATTTAGAACGTTGTGTTGTTAGCAAGTGAGTCTCTGATCATCAGAGCATGGCAAAATACTTCAGAATGACACATAGGTTAATGAGGTGGTGAAGCATCAAGAAGAACAAAGTCTTGTAATGTTAAAATAGCCGCCACACTTAAAACGGTGCCTTGCCCCTCCCTCCTCACTTCCCTTTCTGCCTCCTTCTGTCTTCTCGCTTCACTGTCACTAGACAGAGCACATGCCACGTTGTTATTCCTTCCCCCCCCCCCCCCCCCCCCCCCCCCCCGGCAAATCTTTCCTAGGGAAGGAATTCCACAATGATCTCCAAGTTTGGATTACTAAATATGAATTTTGCAAATGTCCACTTATCTAGTCTCTAAAACGTAGAGTCCATTTCCTCATTTTAAAAATGTTTGCTATGAAAAATATCAAACGTATACCAAAGAGAGAATGCCATAATGAAACCCTCCCCCCGCCAACTTCAACAGTTATCTACCAGAAACCTGTTTTCCACCATATTTTAGTAAACTTGAGAGAGCAAACATTTAGACAGAGTATTTTCTTGCTCACAGAAGAGATGTTGTGTCTCAACGGGCTTGCTTTTCTTCTTTCTTTCTCATTCATTCAAAACACGTTTATTAAAGGTATTGTATGTACCAGATGGAACTAAGAGATATGGGACATTTATTCAAAATGAAGTTCACCTGTATCTTTAAAGATTCCACCTCTATCTCTTCTGAGGGATCATCTAGGAATCCTCTTGAAGCATCTTTACAGGCAGGTAGCTTCTAATTATATGTGTATATTTATGGATTTTTCTTTTTTAGGTCTCAGCTATCATTGACATTTTACTGTGTCCTTTGGTCACTTCAAGTGGGATTGTTCTCCACAAAACCACCTATTTTCATTTTGCTCTTAACACGATTCATAGTGATGCTCGTATTAAAAGTATTGGGAAAGTGGTATGTGAGGGGCACCTGGCTGGCTCAGTGGTAGAGCGTGCAGCTCGTGACCTTGGGGTTGTGAGTTCGATCCCCTCCGTTTAAGTAGAGATTACTTCAAAAAATAAAAGAAAATCTTTTTTAGGAAGCGGTAGGTGAAAGAATCTGATGAATCACTGCCTTTCCTCTCTATAGTATTATTTTTGACAGTGAGAAATTAAGGGAAGAATTTCAAAGAGAAATTCTTTGTCTCCATTTGGTTGTTACCAGGATCAATTCGTATTTCTTTTATCATCAGTCCTTTTAGCAAATCTCATCTCTCAACTTGCCTAAAGTTTATTATTCGAGTATTATAGCTTCAATCTCAATCCAAAGAAGACAATAAATACAATCTCTTTGTTATATCTTACAGAAAGTTTTTTTTTTTTTAATTTTTTTTTTTTCAACGTTTATTTATTTTTGGGATAGAGAGAGACAGAGCATGAACGGGGGAGGGGCAGAGAGAGAGGGAGACACAGAACCGGAAACAGGCTCCAGGCTCCGAGCCATCAGCCCAGAGCCTGACGCGGGGCTCGAACTCACAGAGCGCGAGATCGTGACCTGGCTGAAGTCGGACGCTTAACCGACTGCGCCACCCAGGCGCCCCTAACAGAAAGTTTTTAAGAAAGCTCTTCAAAACTATCAAACTATTCTGGAAATCTTTAGTACATTCTTTCAAGGTATGGAATTTAAACCTACCTTCACCGTAAAGCAAGGCTCTCTTAAGATCCCTTCTTTTTTTCACACACTCCTATGTCTGTGAGTTTAATATCTCACTTCTCACAAGTCATTTCAGAACAATTCTGCTTTAGTATCTTCTTCAAAAATTTTTTTTAAAAGACATTTCCTTCCATATCACGTTATTCTGATTTGCCAGCCAAACTATTTAGGTTGTATTTATGGTATGGCTGTACTGGTGTGTTTTGAAATAGGAAATTTTAAAACGGAAAAAAAGGAAACCTGACAGAGTAAAAAGTTAGACAGCCTATGAAAACGCCAAGCGCTGCCCCAGGTGGCGTAAGAGATTGGTGTTGGGCTGTAACTGTGATTTTGTTATTTCTTTGATTGCTAAGAAGAGTTCTCATGTAACTCAGTTTCTAAAAGAAGATTTGATGTGATACTCATCCCCCCAGCCTTATTAGTACCCAGTGGGGTTATGGAGACATGCAAAAGACACATGAATTATCTTACTTTTGAGTATGTCTATTAAATTGATCTGATCTGTTCGGTCAGATCTTTTCCTCCTCTGACTGTATTTCTTCTGCATCGACAGTTATTGATTTGAAGAAATATGACGTAGTCCTTTCTTGCCCCGCTCTGGGCTATACAAGTAAACTATGCTTTGTAAGAAGCAGCGCGATGATAACACGGTGACGGGGATTGGGGAACAGGAAAGAAAACGGACTTTAGTTGAAGAGATGCATTAAGAGAGAGGAGCCCAAGATTGGATGCAAGAAACGGCACATAAAGTTGTCTTCTCCTTCACAAAAATGCGAGCTGCTACGCAGGACAAGCACCAAATGAAACATATGTACACATTTCTTGAATTTCTGCACCCGTCTTTATTTTCAAGAGGTCATACCCATTTTCTGTGTGTCAAGTTTCTTGGCAGTGACCAATGAGGAGAATTTTAGGACATGAGCAAAGGATTTGAATAGCAGTATCAAAGATGATATGGCTGTTGTCCTTTATTAACAACCAGTCAGTTAAGTATCTCTAATTTTCCTTAGATAACGAACAATGGAACTGATAGCTGAAATTGGATCTTGTAAAATTTTTTTAACTGTAAAAAAAAACAAAACAAAAAACACACCAAACCAAAACAACAACGAAAGAAAGAATCTTTGCCTTAATTTGAGTTTGAGCATTTCAAAGCTGGTATTTGCAAACTCAGAAAAAAGAGCCTTTCATTAATCCATGATTTTGGAAACAGTTACCCTAGCCCACAACCACATACAAATACAAAAATCCTAATGGGACTATTTTCTTACTAAGCCTGTAACAGTTTACATTCACCTAATGGCCTGGGGTTATGAGCAAACTACTCAATTAGAGAATTTAGGCTGGTTGCCCACATATTTTAGAGCAAATTATCCTTTCACAAATGCAGAACCCCCTATATAAAACGCCTAACCAGTATTTCCTGTAAAAAAATACTATTCCCTAAATTCCCACCTTGAACCTACTAAGAATTTCTCTTTTTGCTAGGGCAAAGATTTTATGGAAATATTTGTTTTTATATCACATACCTTACTGTTGGTCTTCCTGTGGGCTTGTGTTTTGACCTTAAAGCAGCTGAGAAATTATAATCAAGACACTTCTAAATACGATATTTCTTTTCTGAGTACTTTTGCTAAGTACTTAAGCTAAGAACCTTAAGTTGGAAGGCATAGAGTCCTGCCAATTCTTTGATAACAGATCTTCTGCTTGGGGGGTTAAATGAATTTCATGGTTATCCTTAACACTTACTATTTCTTCTTAGGCCTCTTTCATTTAAAAGGGGGTCGGTGCTTCCAATCTATAAACACCCATTAAAAGTTCTCCACCCTTTTATACTTGGCTGCTGGTCTTAATTGTCTGCAGATGGGTGGGTCACTGCATTTTTATTTCAAAGGTAGAGATTTGCAAAATGTAAACGAGCCTATTAAAAGTTCTAAATCAAAACTCTCAACATCCATTAAAGGGATCCGTGTGTAAATGGAGATAGAACTCAATCTGAACGTGTCTTTTTGCAACAAACATTTTCACCCACATGGAAACGAAATCGTCTATCACCGCCAATACCTTGCACATGTACTCGATGTAAACGCTGCGTTGTTAGAGAGGTATTCAAAAATTTCATGCAAAACTTGGAACTGAGGAAAATACGTGTTTGCAAAACATTATTTTTTTTTCACGATAGTTGTTAGAGAAGAGATGCCACATAACTTATCCTACATTATCCAACCTATACTGGGTTGAAAAGAAACAAAAGCATTTTGTTTTTTACATTTTACACAACCAAATTCAAATTCAGCACAATACAGACCTGTAGTACTAACAAACATATTCGAACGTATTTAATGTAAAATCTTAAAACGTGACTATTTTTGGCTCACCTACTAAATCATTATCTTCTATCCTGATAACATTCCTTTTTGGAAAATAAACCTCAGTTCGCAGTGTTGCTTGTGACTGAGAACTGAAACCCGAGACGGTTGCTCTTGGCACTGTGGTGTTCTGGCTTATCTTGCCCGAGGGACTGACAGTTTATCTCAGATTCTACAGTTTCTTCCATCCTTCTTTCACTAGCATTTCCCCTTGGTCTTGCTTTTCATTAGCCCACCCTGATGGCTGGCCACTTCTAATCTATAAATTAAACAGAAGGAAAACACAAAAGCGTGCTTTCTTTTATCTCTGGAAATCAAACGCACCACAAACTCAATTTGGCTTGATTTCTCCGGGTCGAAAATAAAATGTCCCGAGTAGCACCCGACGTTTGCTAGAATATCTGCACTTAAAAACCAGCCTTAGATATGCTTCATCTTGTGATGTGGAGTGGCAGTGGGATTGCTCTGGAATAGTTTAGTCACTTGGGCTCTGCTCCCCGTAATCTGTACCCAGTAGTCAAATCCGGGTTCAGCATCTGACAACTGTATTTCCTTCATCCTTTCTCTAAATGCGAGGGACGATTTAATTTTAGGGGAATGGCGTTTTCCCTAAACTCCAGTTTTAATATGCTGATTATAGTGACAATATTTTTTTTTAATTTTTTTTTCAACGTTTATTTATTTTTGGGACAGAGAGAGACAGAGCATGAACGGGGGAGGGGCAGAGAGAGAGGGAGACACAGAATCGGAAACAGGCTCCAGGCTCCGAGCCATCAGCCCAGAGCCCGACGCGGGGCTCGAACTCGCGGACCGCAAGATCGTGACCTGAGCTGAAGTCGGACGCTTAACCGACTGCGCCACCCAGGCGCCCCTATAGTGACAATATTTAAAAGTCGGTCCAGTCTTTGAGATTGCATTCTCTTTTTTTACTTAATTTTTCTGTGTGACAGAAGGGAAGCAGAGGTTGGGCATCTAAATAGAAACAACCACAGAAAAACCCAATTTAAGCTACTCTCCTTTAGCTTGCAAAAATACATTTACAAGCTCTCAACAAAATTTTACTTTTAAAAGCCATTTTAATATTTGTTATCTTTTTCTGAGTCAAACAAGCCAATGCTTTTACATGTGGATCTTATTATGTGAAAAGCTGTCTAAGCCCGCTATTGAACATAATCATATGAATTACGAACTGTGACTTTATTTCTTTTATAATCTTTGTAGTTCTTGCCATTACTTTTACATGCCTATGTCTGGCATTATGTAGCTTTGAAACGATGCCAAAAATATTTATTGTCGTATATCTGGCATTCTCATACTATGTGGCTGAGTTTGGTTTCCAAGCTGGGCAAAACTTATTAGCAGATACAGTTCTGGGCATTTGTTTGAAAAAAAAAAAATCATATGTAATTTTAGTACCCTCCTGAAACACAACCTTTTGCACTCTTTGAAACATGTATGGAGTTGGCATTCCAATGCCTGAACTATCTCTTTCTCCAACTAGGAGTAATTTTTCTGTCACGAAAACTATATAAAATAGAGCAAAAACAATAACAACAAGAGAAACAGAAAAGAATGAATTGAACTGAAAACCAGAACCGTTGGAAAAAATCATATGGATGGTCTGTGTAAAATATTTCTGTAGCATGCAAATCCCAGGGAATGGGGGCTGGGTCCCCACGATAGAATGCAGTGTTGGTGCTTTGTGGTTACATGAGCTAATAAGAATGATGAAAAGCAAAATATGTATGAATACTTCTTTTACTAAGCTCTTTGCAGCTTGACTAGTAAATTCTTTAAAGAAGTGTTATGAAGATATTCAGTTCCTGCACTTGTTTAACGTGCTTAGCCTCGCGCAGTGCTCTTCGTGTAGTTCATTCTCAATATATTTTTTTGTGTAGAGTGAGCCATTAGCGTTATTAAAGATGTTTTTAAGGTATTATTAAGATGTTAAAGGATATTTCTAAAAGAAGGTAAAACCATGACTCGCACAAATCTAAAATGTTCATTTTAGAGACCAAAAATTTTATTTAATGCATTAATTAGTGAGGGAAACAGTAGAATGTTACAAAGAGAATTCAAAGAACTACCTGCATGTGGGAATATGGGAAGTTAAAATACATTTACAAATAGATGCAAAACTGATCTATACAGAGAGCAATAATCAATTGCCTTCTACTGGAGGTAATTTGTCTGCCTTTCTGTGGACAAAAATCATTTGTATTATCTATTTTCTTTAATTTACAGAGTAATAAATAATAATACTTGCACCATGCATTTTAAATGGCGAGGATGCTATGATTGAAATGTAATATAAATTATTCTGTGTTAATATGTTCATTAATCTTTTTCAGTCAAAAATTTTTTGAGTGCCTATTATGTAGCATTGTATTTGATGCTGAGGATATAAAGGTAATCCAAGGGGCGCCTGGGTAGCGCAGTTGGTTAAGCGTCCGACTTCAGCCAGGTCACGATCTCGCGGTCTGTGAGTTCGAGCCCCGCGTCAGGCTCTGGGCTGATGGCTCAGAGCCTGGAGCCTGTTTCTGATTCTGTGTCTCCCTCTCTCTCTGCCCCTCCCCCGTGCATGCTCTGTCTCTCTCTGTCCCAAAAATAAATAAACGTTGAAAAAAAGTTTAAAAAAAAATAAAAAATAAAAAAAAAAATAAAGGTAATCCAAAACTGCCCTCAGAGGTCTATCGTTCAGTGTGAGAGACAGACATTGATCAAATAAGCACAATAATGAATTTACAATTGTAACTGATCAGAACTACAAAGCTGCCTGAGACAAGTCTACGGGACTCCTGGAGGGTAAAATTCATAGAATGGTAATCTCAGTGTAAGTTATTTTTACTTTAAGTAGCATCTACATTTCCTGATTTTTGTGTTTATCAAAGGTGATACTTTAAATTAGAAACCTATTTTTAAAAACTTCTGAGTCAACTACAATTTCTTACAAAGCTAGTACTTCTGCAATACATAAATAAGTCTAATATTGACATACTTTGATATTATTTTTTAATGTTTATTTATTTATTTTTAATGTTTGTATTTATTTTTGAGACAGAGAGAGACAGAGCACGAGCAGGGGAGGGGCAGAGAGAGAGAGAGAGGGAGACACAGAATCCGAAGCAGGCTCCAGGCTCTGAGCTGTCAGCGCAGAGCCCGACGCGGGGCTCGAACTCATGGACCATGAGATCATGACCTGAGCCAAAGTTGGATGCTCAACCAACTGAGCCACCCAGGCCCCCCTAATGTTTATTTTTTGAGAGAGAGTGAGAAGGGGGGCAGAAAGAGGGGGGGACAGAAGATCCGAAGTGGGCTCTGTACTGACACTAGAATCCATGAACCATGGGATCATGATCTGAGCCAAAGTCAGACATTTAACCGACTGAGCCACCCAGGCACTCTGCCAATTGTTCCTTCTAAAGTCCTCTCTCCAGTTCCCCCAGTATGCTTGTCCAAAACAGTTATTTGTGATATATCTAGCCCACAGAAAGATGTCACTCTTCAGTGTTTTAGTTAGCCATCCTGTGTTCTGAAATGCTGTTTCTGTTGGTTTCCCCAGGGCTGAGTATCACTGAGCACATTTGTTCATTGACTCTATTCACTTAAATGTACTTCCCTTTATGTTCAAAGATCCAATTAGAAGATCGCTCTTACGAAGCTTACTGTGGTAATATAGAGTTAAGATACAAAAGCATTCACTTTTTTTTTTAAGCTTATTTATTTTGAGAAAGAGAGAGAGAGAGAGAGAGAGAGAGAGAGATGAGGGCAGGGGAGGGGCAGAGAGAGATCGTGGGAGGGAATCCCAAGTAGGCTCCCCCCTGTCAACACGGAGCCCTAAGTGGGGCTCGATTGCACCAAATGTGAGATCATGACCTGAGCCAAAATCAAGAGCGGGCTGCTTAACAGACTGAACCACCCAGGCACCTCCAAATGCATTCATTTTGTGAACAGGCTGTAGATATCCCCATCACAAATGCTAAATTTATATATGTGAATGTGACCCTAGCAAAACAAGAAAAATACACACTTTAGTTTGTTTTTCCGTAGTAGTAGGGATAGGTATGATCTAAACCATTCATACTTGTCCAAATACTCCTTTTGATCTTACATTTGAAGCTACTAAAAATGATCCAGCACCTTTAAACCTTCACCTTGTGTCTTTTATCAGGTTTCCTAGAAGCAGGCCATCAGATGAGGGTTCATATGCAAGTGACTTATTACGAAAGTACTCCTGGGGGAACCAAGTAAGGGGATGTGGAAAGCAGGACAGGGAAGAGAACACAGCCAAGCAAGAATGAATGTCAGGCCAACTCACAGGGTAGCTTTACTTGTGCCTGCGTGGGCGCTCTGGAATGAAGCCATGCCTCAGAATTGTCTTGACCAGAGGGTAAAGGAGAGGGTCTTTCATACTCCTGCACCTATCAGTCCCTCTTGGGTGAAGCTGGTTGGGGGGAAGTAAATTCCTAGGCACTTTCCAGTGTTGGTACAGTGAGATCCAGTTTCCCCAGGGCATCTTCCAAAAACTAGCCCATTGTTCGCTGTTCGAAGCAGAAACACACAAAGAGGTAAAAAGGGATCTGCAGATATTGGGAAGAAACGTTGATAGTGTTTGCAACACTCTATCTGGTCCCCTAAAATCTATTCTCTTCTATGGAAGAGAATATGGAAGCCCACGGAAAGCTACCTACAAGGTACATTAGGCTACATTTCCCAGCCTTCTTTGTCAAGTGTGGCCCTGCAGCTGTGTTCTCTTCAATGAACAGTGTGAGTGATGGGTGCCACTTCTGAGCCGAGGTTAGCTCCACCCATATTGTCCTTCTCCTCCCTGCTGCCTGGAACTCAGAGTGACTCAGCTTATACTATAAAGATAATGACAGTGACCTAAGGTCTGATGATGGAAGATGGTAGAAGGACTGGGGTCTCTGAATGACTTCACGGAGCCGAAGTTGTTGGTGACCCAAAGCAGTCACACTGGACTCTTAGGTAAGAAGTAAGCCTCTTCTGGGGCGCCTGGGTGGCTCAGTCGGTTAAGCGTCCGACTTCAGCTCAGGTCACGATCTCGCGGTCCGCGAGTTCGAGCCCCGCGTCGGGCTCTGGGCTGATGGCTCGCGGAGCCTGGAGCCTGTTTCCGATTCTGCGTCTCCCTCTCTCTCTGCCCCTCCCCCGTTCATGCTCTGTCTCTCTCTGTCCCCAAAATAAATCAAAACGTTGAAAAAAAAAATTAAAAAAAAAAGAAGTAAACCTCTTTTTCAAACCACTTAGCTATTGTTGGGTCGCTAGCACAGCAGTCTGACCTTTCTCTAATTACTAGAGGAGACTTTTTTCTTATCAAAATGTTATATTATAGATCCATTTTTAATTACTCTTGATTTCTTCTATTAGAGTACATATTATAAGAGAGAAGGAGATTTGCCTATCTTTTTCTTGCTGGCAAAAAATACTCAAAAAATAGTTACCTAGTGAATAAGTAAAAGTGTAGTTATTTTGTCCTACAATAATTAAAACTTATAAACACACATCACAATTAAGGAGCTTATTATAATACTAAGTTAGGAGTGATGTAGAACAAATGGGAAGAGTTTAATGAAACGTAATCCAAATGATTAACGAGATAAAATGTTGCCATTCAAATGGTTAGAAAATAAATTATATAATTTAAAGACAAGGCTGAAGGGCACCTTGGCAAGTGTCTTTTCACACAGAAAAGGTGATTATGTAGAGGTCGCTGACCAACTGTTTTCCATGTCTGCAGAGGGAAAACTAGCAGAAAAGAGCTTAAACTGACTTGACAGAAATAGTGATTAAACATTAGAAAAGGCTCCAGAGTAATATTGTGGAATCTCTGTCCCTGGTGAATTTTAAGGACAAACCATCTGTCTTAGACGTTTCAGGCAGAGCCTTGCAGGAAGAGAGAGGTCTGGATTAAATGACTCCTTGATCTGGCTCCCTTTCAATTCCAGAAGTCGGTGCCACTATACAAGGCATCAGAGGATCTGACAGTGACATCTTTCACTCCAGTGACCAGCGGATTGATTAATAGGCATCCCCTATCTATAACTTGAGAGAGTTATTTCTCTGGGTGAGGCTTATGGGGTGGGTGGGAAATAGGGAGAAGACAGACTAATTTTCCAAAGTAATGATATTTAAGAACCCTAGATAGAACTCTAAGATACTAATTTCCATATGATCAATACAAACTGGGAGAGTCCCAAGATTTTTGACACATTTCAAGCGCTAGGTATTATTGAGTAAAATTCACTTTTATAGCAATGATGGAAAGATAATTTAATGTTGACTTTGAAATGACACAGAAGAGAGAGAAACAATTGATATCCATTTACAATATTTATTTATTTATTTATTTATTTATTTATTTTTAAATGTTTATTTATTAAAAAAAATTTTTTTTAACGTTTATTTATTTTTGAGACAGAGAGAGACAGAGCATGAATGGGGGAGGGGCAGAGAGAGAGGTAGACACAGAATCTGAAACAGGCTCCAGGCTCTGAGCAGTCAGCACAGAGCCCGACGCAGGGCTCGAACCCACAAGCTGTGAGATCATGACCTGAGCTGAAGTCGGACGCTTAACCGACTGAGCCATCCAGGCGCCCCAATGTTTATTTACTTTTGACAGAGAGAGAGACAGAGCATGAACGGGAGAGGGTCAGAGACAGGGGGAGACACAGAATCAGAATCAGACTCCAGGCTCTGAGCTGTCAGCACAGAGTCCGACGCGGGGCTGGAACTCACGAACTGTGAGATCATGACCTGAGCCGAAGTTGGATGCTTAACCAGATGAGCCACCCAGGCGCCCCTACAATATTTATTTACTTTGGTATCAGAACACTAGCAACAATGTAAACATGCTATTTATGAACGCTGCCTTAAACTTATACTGTATTTGGGGTGCCTGGCTGGCTCAGTTGGTAGAGCATGTGACTCTTGATCCAGGCTTGTGAGTTTGAGCCCCATGTTGGGTGTAGAGATTACTTAAAAATAAACACTTTTTTCTTTAATGCTTATTTATTTTTGAGAGGGAGAGAGAGCTGGAAGGAGAGGCAGAGAGAGGGGGGAAACAGAGAATCTGAAGAGGACGCTGCGTTGACAGCAGAGAGCCCAATGCTGGACTCGAACTCATGACCATGAGATCATGACCTGAGCTGAAGTTGGATACTTAACCGGCTGAGCCACCCAGGTGCCCCTTAAAAATAAAATCTTAAAAAAAATTTTATACTGTATTTATAGTACTTATCAATAATCATATAAGAAAGTCCCTAACGATAAGCTTTCATTAGGAAATATTTTCTTAGTCTTCGGAGTTTGTTTATTCATTACTGGATAACATGGCAGCTATTGTTTTATTGTTTTATTTTTATGTATTTATTTATTTTTTATTAATATGAAATTTATTGTCAAGTTGGTTTCCATACAACACCCAGTGCTCATCCCAACAGATGCCCTTCTCAGTACCCATTACCCACTGGCAGCTATTGTTTTAAAGAAAAAACATTTTTGGGGCGCCTGGGTGGCGCAGTCGGTTAAGCGTCCGACTTCAGCCAGGTCACGATCTCGCGGCCCGTGAGTTCGAGCCCCGCGTCAGGTTCTGGGCTGATGGCTCAGAGCCTGGAGCCTGCTTCCGATTCTGTGTCTCCCTCTCTCTCTGCCCCTCCCCCGTTCATGCTCTGTCTCTCTCTGTCCCCCCCAAAATAAATAAACGTTGAAAAAAAAATTAAAAAAAAAAAAGAAAAAACATTTTTTTCATTAAGGTATATATGTTTTGCATTTTGACACTGAGTTATAAAAAACAATTAAAATTAAGGATTTATATATTATAGGGATTTCCAACCTTACTAATAGAAAATTTTAGTGAAAATTTCCATGTTTGCTGTAAATTCAAACATAAACTTTTGAATTCTTTCAGAAAAGGTAGAAAAACCCTGCTTTTATATTCTAAGATGTTGTAGTGATTTATTATTTATTTGTTTGTTTATTTATCTATTTATTTATTTATTAAGTTAGTTAAATGGTAGACAGTATAAAGTTACAACCCAAAGGGAGGGTTTTTTTTCACTGAGGGGGGGAAATCTAATCAAATTTAGAAGGAAATATTGACTACTCTTTATGTAATGAATCTTTTTTAAAAAATATTTACTTATTTATTTATTTTTGAGACAGAGAGAGAGAGAGAGAGAGAGCAAGCCGAGGAGGAATAGAGAGAGAGGGAGACACAGAATCCAAAGCAGGCTCCAGGCTCTGAGCTGTCAGCACAGAGCCTGACGCGGGGCTCGAACTCACAAACTGCGAGATCATGACCTGAGCCAAAGTCAGACACTGAACCGATTGAGCCACCCAGGCGCCCCCATGTAGTTAATCTTGAAAGTAAATGTTGTTCTTGAACACATGAAGTGATGTTCACCCTCCCTCATAATTAGAAACATGTAAAAATACAATAAGACACCATTTTTTCAAACCTACCATACTGTCAAAAATAAAAATGTGATCATACATTGCTTTGTCTAGAGTGAGGAAAGAAGCACATTTCTGGTGGAAATGTCATTCAGTACAATCTCCGTGGAGAGTCATGGGAAATATCTATTGAAAATTATAGTTGCACATATCCTTTAACCCAACGGTTCCACCTCTAGAAATTCTTTTTTTTGCAGATGTATATCGACACACAAAGAAATGGCACATGCACAAGGTTATAGACTGCTATGTTGTTTATAATTGTACAAGGTCAGAAACAACCTCAATGTCCATCAGTAGAAGATTAGATGAAGAATGCTACGTCCTTGCAAGTGAACGCAGCCACTAACACCGCTGAGAATTAATTCTTAAGATACATGCAGAATAGCATGTAGAATGAACTACTCTTTGTGCCAGAAAAAAAGAGAAAGAAATGTATCCATACATTCACAAAATATATCTGAAAAGCTACCCAAGAATTGCCAACCGTGGTTGCCTCCGGGGAGAGGAACGATAAGTCCTGAGGCCAGGGTGAGAAAGAGACTTTTCTATAGTCTTTTTGTAACATTTGAATTTTGTATCATATACATGTATTACCCATTCAAAAATAAACAAAATAGAGGTCTCGCTGACTCGGTCGGAGAAGCATGTGACTCTTGATCTCAGGGTCGTGAGTTTGAGCTCCATAGCAGGTGCAGAGATTACTTAAGTGAATAAAACTTTAAAAAAACAAAGTTAGGGTGCCTGGGTGGCGTCGGACTTTTGATTTCGGCTCAGGTCATGATTTCACAGTTCATGAGATCGAGCCGGGGGTTGGCCTATGCACTGACTGCAGAGACTGCCTGGGATTCTCTTTCTCTCCCTCTCTCTCTGCCCCTCCCTCGCTTGTGCATACACTCCTCTCTCTCAAAATCAATAAATAAACATTAAAAAAATAAACAAGGGGCACCTGGGTGGCTCAGTCGGTTAAGCGTTGGACTTCGGCTCAGGTCGTGATCTCATGGCTCGTGAGTTCAAGGCCCATGTCGGGCTCTGTGCTGACAGCTCAGAGCCTGGAGCCTGGTTCAGATTCTGTACCTCCCTCTCTTTCTGCCCCTCCCCCACTCACACTCTGTCTCTCTCTCTCCCTCAAGAATAAACATTAAACAAAATAAACAAAATAATTTGAAAAGAAATATTGTGAGTAGTATAACAACCCATTTGTTTTTTTTTTTTTTAATTTTTTTTTTTAATGTTTATGTATTTTTGAGAGAGACAGAGACAGAATGCGAATGGGTTGGGACAGAGAGAAGAGGGAGACACAGAATCTGAAACAGGCTCCAGGCTCTGGGCTGTCAGCACAGAGCCCGACGCGGGGCTCGAACTCACAAGCTGCGAGATCATGACCTGAGCTGAAGTCGGACACTCAACCGACTGAGCCACCCAGGCGCCCCAACAACCCATTTATTCTTAAAAAAAATTTTTTTTAATGTTTATTTACTTTTGAGACAGAGAGAGACAGAACATGAGTGGAGGAGGGGTAGACAGAGAGGGAGACCCAGAATCTGAAGCAGGCTCCAGGCTCTGAGCTGTCGGCAGAGAGCCCGACATGGGGCTCGAACTCACTAGCTGTGAGATCACGACCTGAGCTGAAGTCGGACGCTCAACCGACTGAGCCACCCAGGCGCCCCACAACTCATTTATTCTTAGTTTGAGGGTTTATTTACATTTAATAAACAATTATTTTCAATTTCAAAAATGTAGCATTAAGCCAATTTCAAAATTTTGTAGACTGCTCACACTTTCTGTGTGGGTTATAATTGTGGATTATAATTCATATTTAAAATATGAAAATACACCCCAATATTTAAAAATATGCTCTATGTAAGTAAAGAGCAGGTGTTATCATTCTTTTCTCCTTCACCCTTAAAGTATGAGGTCCTTGAACCCAGAGACCCTGTACCCGTTCACCCTGAAGGTTAAATTGGGAAAAACTACTTCTTTAAAAAACTATTTTAATTATAAAATTAATATGTGTTATACATATTTCAAATCTGGTAGTTGTTTTCAAATTGACGTTGGGCTACTGCCAATTTATATCTCCACTAACATGGGGTACCTGGGTGGCTTGGTCGGTTAAGCGTCCGACTTCGGCTCAGGTCATGATCTCACGGTCTGTGAGTTCGAGCCCCGCATCGGGCTCTGGGCTGACAGCTCAGAGCCTGGAGCCTGCTTCAGATTCTGTGTCTCCCTCTCTCTCTCTCTCTGCCCCTCCCCTGTTCATGCTCTGTCTTTCTCTGTCTCAAAAATAAACGTTGGGGCGCCTGGGTGGCGCAGTCGGTTAAGCGTCCGACTTCAGCCAGGTCACGATCTCGCGGTCCGTGAGTTCGAGCCCCGCGTCAGGCTCTGGGCTGATGGCTCGGAACCTGGAGCCTATTTCCGATTCTGTGTCTCCCTCTCTCTCTGCCCCTCCCCCGTTCATGCTCTGTCTCTCTCTGTCCCCAAAATAAATAAACGTTGAAAAAAAAAATTAAAATAAATAAATAAATAAACGTTAAAAAAAAAAAAATCTCCACTAACAGTGTATGAGAGTATACATTACAGATCACATCTCAAGTAGAATATTTGAAGTATTTTACTTCACTGGCTCAGAGACATAGTCATAAATAGATTTGGCTAAATAATTTGGATGGAAAATAAGAACAATGCACCGCTATATAGGTAGAATTCCTAAAGGAAGCCTAAGGTCTCTGAAGTACTCTGAAATGAGCCATTCTGCAAAGGTTGAGAGTGACATTTAAATACCTTCAGTGTATGAAAAAAAACGGAGTGGCTCATTCTAGAATGATGCTTTATCTCAACAGAAAAAATTTTTATTTTGTTTTAGAGAGAGAGAGAGAGAATGGGCAAGGGAGGGGCAGAGAGAGACACAGAGAGAGAGAGAGAGAGAGAGAGAGAGAGAGAATCTTAAGCAGTCCTCATGCTAAGAGCTGAGTCTGCCTTGGACCTCTATCTCATAATCCTTGGGATCATGACCTGAGTGGAGTTCAAGTGTTGGACGCTTAACTGACTGAGCCACCCAGGCGCCCTATCCATAGACATTATTAAAAGATTTCCAAAACAGTAAGTTACTTTTCAATAGTACAAAGAATATTTCTTTTATTTTTAAGAAAAATATTTACTTATTTTTGAGACAGAGCGAGCATTCTGTATATTTTTTTGCATTCCAATGTATTATAAGGCATCTTAGCCTTGCTGGCATATCTGTTGCTGACAAAGTCCTGTGGTTTAGGAGACTAGGCATGCAAAGTTACCACTAACACGGTGATACGGTCAGAGCACACAAATGTTCCAGTGACAAAACGCCCTGCACATATTCATAAGAAACCAGTGTATGGAATAGGAGCGACTCAGTTACACATTTTCCTGGTTATCACCATACAGTAGCAAATTAAAAAATACAGGTGAGTTGCTCCTCCTTGTCTTAACTTCAGGTTTTTTGGAACAAGATATTTTTAGAATTACTCTTCTAAATTCAAAGGTATCTGGAAGAAAATATCCTTTTGCAAGCCAAAGATTTAAACTGGAGATTCACAAAAGCCTCAAGACATCAAAAACTGCCTTATTACATCAGGATTGTCACCAAAGCTGTCAAAATTGTGAAGAAAAGGGCAGTCACGAGAGCCAAGAAAATA
Source organism: Prionailurus bengalensis (assembly GCF_016509475.1). Classification (NCBI taxonomy): domain Eukaryota; kingdom Metazoa; phylum Chordata; class Mammalia; order Carnivora; family Felidae; genus Prionailurus; species Prionailurus bengalensis. Next base: position 165,001,514 of record NC_057345.1, on the reverse strand, counting down.
CAGGTTTTTAAAATTACAGCAAAAGAGACAGAGATTGAGAGAATGAGGACCCTGCAAAAGAGGAAATGAAAAAGCCGAAGAAATAGAAAAATAGTAAAGCAAATACAATTTGTGTAGTCAACGAAGGTTGGCAGCAGCTTTAGGTTGATGACTTCACGGACTTTATTTATTTATTTATTGGTTAATATTTTGGAAGAGGTTTTTGTTTTTGTTTTTGTTTTAAAGGTTTTATTTAAATTCCAGTCAGTTAGGGGCGCCTGGGTGGCTCAGTCGGTTAAGCGTCCGACTTTGGCCCAGGTCATGATCTCACCTCCGTGAGTTCGAGCCCCGCGTCAGGCTCGGTGCTGACAGTGCAGAGCCTGGAGCCTGTTTCAGATTCTGTGTCTCCCTCTCTTTCTCTGACCCTCCCGCATTCATGCTCTGTCTCTCTCTGTCTCAAAAATAAATAAACGTTACAAAAAAAACTTAAAAAAAAAATTCCAGTCAGTTAACCTACAGTATGATATTAGTTTCAGGGGTACAATATAGTGATTCAACCCTTCCATACGATACCTGGTACTCAATACAACTGCACTCCTCAGTCTCCCTCACTTATGTCACCTACCCCCCCCCCCCACCTCCCTTCTGGTACCTTCAGTTTGTTCTCTCCAGTTAAGGGTATGTTTTAGGAGGGCACCTGTTGGGACGAGCACTGGGTGTTGTATGGAAACCAATTTGACAGTAAATTTCATATTAAAAAAAAAAACCAAGAGTTTTTTTCTTGGTTTGTCTCTTTCTTCTTGTCTCTTTGCTTGTCTGTTTTGTTTCTTAAATTTCACATATGAGTGAAATCATATGGTATTTGTCTTTCTCTGACTTATTTTGCTTAGCATAATACTGTCTAGCTGCACCCACATTGTTGTAAACGGCAAGATTGCATTCTTTTATATGGTTGAGTAATATTCTATTGTATATATAAACCACAGCTTTTTTTTTTTAACGTTTATTTATTTTTGAGACAGAGAGAGACAGAGCGTGAACAGGGGAGGGGCAGAGAGAGAGGGAGACACAGAATCTGAAACAGGCTCCAGGCTCTGAGCTGTCAGCACCGAGCCCGACGCGGGGCTCAAACTCACAGACCGCGAGATCATGACCTGAGCCGAAGTCGGACGCTTAACCGACCGAGCCACCCAGGCGCCCCCACAGCTTCTTTATCCAGTCATCAGTCGATGGACACTTGGGCTGTTCCCATAGTTTGGCTATTGTAGATAATGCTGCTATGAACATCGGGGTGCATGTATCCCTTTGAATTAGTATTTTTGTGTCCTTTGGATAAACACCTCGTAGTGCAACGGCTGGATCATAGGGTATTTCATTTTTTTAAAAACTTTTTGAGGAAACTCCTTACTGTTTTCCAGCGAATAGGAAATTTTTCCGAAAAAGACATACACATGGCCAACAGACACATGAAAGATGTCAGCATCAGTCATCATTAAGGAAATACAAATCAAAACTACAATGAGATATCACCTCACGCCTGTCAGAATGGCTAAAATCAACAATATAAGAAACAACAGGTGTTGGCAAGAATGTGGAGAAAGGGGAACCCTCCTGCACTGTTGGTGGGAATGCAAACTGGGGCAGCCACTCTGGACAACAGTACGGAAGTTGCTCAAAATGCTAAAAAGAGAACTACCCTATGATTCATCGACTTTAACAAGGATTGTGGTCTTTCATTATGGCCTGTAACAAAAAAGTAATAATGACATTCAGTACTTAAAGACTTTTTTTCCCTTCACAATTGTGATTCTAATAATATTTAAAAGATTTTATTAGGGGCGCCTGGGTGGCTCAGTCGGTTGAGCGTCCGACTTCAGCTCAGGTCATGATCTCGCGGTCCGTGAGTTCGAGCCCCACGTCGGGCTCTGGGCTGATGGCTCAGAGCCTGGAGCCTGTTTCCGATTCTGTGCCTCCCTCTCTCTCTGCGCCTCCCCCGTTCATGCTCTGTCTCTCTCTGTCTCAAAAATAAATAAATGTTAAAAAAAAAGATTTTATTAATGTTTATTTTTGAGGAGGGGGGGGCAGAGGGAGGGAGACAGAATCCGAAACAGACTCCACACTGTCAGTGCAAAGCCTGACACGGGGCTCGAGCCCACAAACTGTGAGATCATGACCTGGGTCAGAGTCAGTCGTTCCATCTGACTAAGCCACCCAGGCCCCCTGATTCTAACAATATTTATATAGAATCAAAGAGAACATAAAATGTGCAAAAGACATGTTTCTCAAAAGGATGTTTAAAAATATTTTAAATAGTCATACTCTTAGGAGTTTAGTCTAAGGCAGAAAAAGGTCATAGATACTGTTGTGTTGATAAATTATTTGCAACAGTAATTGAATCCAGACTTCACGTACACTGGGTGGGTGTTCAGAGTTAACGAATACATTGAAAGCCCTCAAAAGGTGTGATCATTCTATGCAACGTACGACAACTAGAAATAATAGGAAAATATATGCATAATGAAAGCCTTAACAAATAAACCTGACACCAAACCCTGTTCCGTGGCTGCGGATTCTATGCTAGATGGTGTCCAATGCTCATCAGTTGGCCATTATTGTTCTCTCCTGCTGTGATTGAAAACTCTATGTATAGCTTTAAACATTTTGACGAACTCGAAAACAGCCCGTGGCTTTATTCAACAATGGAAAGTAACTTTTGGACAATAGTAACCTGTGGTTGAAAACACTCATGCATTCTTGTCCAGCAACATGGCTGCCACGAAAGGTGAGGAAAAGGGCTCTTAGCACTCTTTAAAGATATTAATAAGTGTGCAGGATGCACACCATGTGCAGCTCATTCCTTTAATCTGGTAAGAGAAAAACCTGCCTCCGCGGTTGTTAACCACGTTGGCATTTACGACTTATTTTCCTTTCAGGTCCCTCTCATAAACGGAGTATTTTACCTACATATATCAACTTGACTTAAAAAAAGTCTAAGTATAATATAATGAGTTAACCATTATAAAGCCGTTCGAGCCTGGCAACATGGGCCAAAAACATTTTATGTACTCTAAAACAATATTTTTCTTTCTTTTTTTTTTTTCAACGTTTATTTATTTTTGGGACAGAGAGAGACAGAGCACAAATGGGGGAGGGGCAGAGAGAGAGAAGGAGACACAGAATCGGAAACAGGCTCCAGGCTCTGAGCCATCAGCCCAGAGCCCGACGCGGGGCTCGAACTCCCGGACCGCGAGATCGTGACCTGGCTGAAGTCGGACGCTTAACCGACTGCGCCACCCAGGCGCCCCTATTTTTCTTTTTTTAAATAGTGTTTATTTATTTTGCGAGAGAGAGAGAGTGTGAGTGGAGGAGGGGTAGAGAGAGGGAGAGAGAGAAATCCCAAGCGGGCTCCTTGCTGTCAGTGCAGATCATGAACTAAGCTGAAATCAAGAGTAGGGTGCTTAACCGACTGAGTCACCCAGGTGCCCCTAAAACATATTTTTCAAAGACCTGGAAGTAAAAACTCAACACGAGAAAAGCAAAATCTTACATAAAAAGTTGATAGAAATAAAATAATTTCAACTATATAATTCAGTAGGACACTTTGAAATGTTTCCGTGAGACATTTAAGAAATTGTCATCATCGGGGCGCCTGGGTGGCTAGTCGGGGTTAAGCGTCCGACTTCAGCTCAGGTCACGATCTCACGGTCCGTGAGTTCGAGCCCCGTGTGGGCTCTGGGCTGATGGCTCAGAGCCTGGAGCCTGCTTCGGGTTCTGTGTCTCCCTCTCTCTCTGCCCCTCCCCCGTTCATGCTCCGTCTCTCTCTGTCTCAAAAATAAATAAACATTAAAAAAATTAAAAAAAAAAAAAGAAATTGTCATCACCATATTTGATTTACATGAAGGGGACCATCTTTCGTCATCTTTAAATCCATAAAGAACTGGGAAAATTTCGTATAAAAAATTAATGGAAGATAAAAGGAGAAAAAGGTATGAAACTAATCAATAGAAATTATTCTAACAAATAACAAAAAAAGATTTCAAATCATCACCAAAAGCAGGAATTCACTAGAAGGAGGAGATTGATTTCAAATGGAAGTACTGAATAGGCTCTAGGATTGTCTGATAATTCATTTCTAATGAGAGGAGGGAACCATAAGAACACATTGAAAAAGGATTTAAAGTTCTTTGTGATTTGACATAAAATGATTACTCTGAAAAAAGTAACATAAACTCATAATATGCCATTGAAACAAGGACATCAATAGTAATAGTAACAACTGTCAGTGATTAAAACAATATTTCAAATTAATTAGTGTACAAGGAAACTCGAAAGTCCCAGACATCTTATAGCACATATTAAGAAAACCAACAACCTGATAGCACTTTCTCCACGTTTGACAACCGTTCTAAAAATTTACATGATATTAACGCAAAGCTGAAATATTCGCATGAACTGTCAACAATGCAAAAAAAAAGTTTGATAATTTTGAAAGATAGAAAGTGCATATGCAAGTGAGGAAGGGGCAGAGAGAAAGAGGGAGAGAATCCCAAGTAGGCTCCTTGCTGTCAGCGAAAACCCTGATGCGGGGCTTGATCTCATGAACTGTGAGATCATGATCTGAGCCGAAAACAAGAGTCAGACGCTTAACGGACTGCCACCCAGGCGCCCCGCAAAAAACTTGTTAATCAACCAGAAGACTGAATTATATTTGTATTTTTTAATAGGAAATGATATTACAAAATGATTGTCACATGGAGAGGCAATTAAAAAGTATGCAGGAGAACTTCTGATGTGGCCAAGGGAGAGAAAGCCTGTGTTTCCGATGATTACAACTAAAATCTCTTTCTAGACAAAATAAAAAATGCAACTGTCTGAGGACTTTGAAAAGTAAAGGAAAACAGATTGGGGAAGGAAGTAAGAACTGGGGGAAGTGAGCTGTAGGGGGGTTATTTTCCCATTTTTTCCCCTCTTTTTGCTCATGTTCTCAATCCAAGGGTGAGCCCTTGGCAGAGCTGGGGCATCCATACTGCAGACAGCTAAACTCAGAGAAATCCTTCCTGTCCAAAAGACCAGGAAAGGGGATCCCCGTGGGCCAGAGACAATGGGAGTAATACTTTTTTCTTTCACATCCTCGGTTTTTTGGTGTTTGTGACATACCAAGAGCTGGCCTATGATGGAGCTAAAGCAGTAGGTTTTTTTGTTCAGAGTCTTTTTGTTCAGAGGAGTTGAGAAAAGGGACCTGAGGGTAAGAGAAGGTAGAAAGAACTCCTTTTAAAAAATCTTCGTGTGTTGGGGGTGGGGGGCAGGGGAGGTGCCTGGGTGGCTCAGTCGGTTAAATGTCCGACTCTTGGTTTCTGTTCAGGTCACTGTCTCATAGTTCCGTGAATTCAAGCCCCACATGGGGCTCTGCACGGATGGTGCGGAGCCTGATTGGGATTCTCTCTCTCTCTCTCTCTCTCTCTCTCTTTGCCTCCCTCCCCCCCCCAATAAACAAACAAACACACTTTAAAAAAATCTTTCTTTTTGTCCTCTCTGCTTTGCCCCAATGGGCACCTCCAATTGTAAGAACTGCAGCAGCATGGGCACGTAGGAATTCAAGAGGAATCTCATCTTTCTCGACAGAGGATCAATAGAAGGGACCCCTGTGGGCTGGAGAGTGTGGGGAAAGTCTTGGAAGTGAGAGACTTGGAGAAGATGATCCCCAAAATCTGTGATAAACCAGCACAAAGCCAACCTCACTAGTGTGCTGGTGAGCTGCTTTTACGATATTTCCGACAGTAATTATGTGGGTTTTTCCCTCACGCCAACCAACTGTCCCTCTCTCTGGACATCCACCGGGTGTTCCACAATTCAGTTCAATTCAATTCTCACACTACCTACCCGGAGTTAGTGTCAGGCTCCACAGATATAAGGGCTCAGTCCGACAAGGCTGCCATCGCTTCAGATGTCAGTCACCAGTGTTGGGTCTCCAGGTTACCCACTCTTCTGTCTGACTTAGCTACACATCAGGGGTTTCCACAACCCACTTCCCTCAGGTTCAGTAATTTGCTCCAACAGCTCACAGAACTAAGGAAAACAGCTTACTTACTGTTACTAGTTTATTCTAAAGGATACAACTCAGGAACAGCCAAAGAGGAGAGATGCATAGGGCAAATTATGGGGGGAAACGGGATGGCACAGAGCTGCCATTTTTAAGTGTACGGTTCAGTGACTTTAAGTATTTTAATGATGTCACACAACCTTCATCACTGTCCATTTGCAAAACTTAAAAGAAATAATTCTAGATAGAAACTCTATAGCATTAAACACTAACTCCTCCTTTCCCCCTCCTGCCAGCCCATGGTTACCAGTGTTCTACATTCTGTCTCCATGAATTTACCTGTGCTAGGTACATCATATAAATGGAATCATCCATTGTTTCTTCTTTTTTGTCTGCCTTATCTCACCGAGCATGGTTTCAAGGTTGACCTACGCCATAGCACGTATCAGAATTCAATTCCTTTTTAAGGCTGAATAATACTCCATCCCACGTACGCGCCACATTTTTCTTAATCCGTTCGACTGTTGATTAGCACTTGGGTTGTTTCCACTTTTTGGCTACTGAGAAGAGTGCTGCCATGGACATGAGATACAAGTATCTCTCTGAGTCTCTGCCTTCATTCTAATGGGTATATGTCTAGGAGTAGGGATAATGTGTTTGTAACCTGGAGTGATAATAGCCATCCTACTAGATGTGAGGTGGTAACCCATTGTGTTTTCATTTGCATTTCCTTAATGACTAGTGGTTGTTGAGCATCTTTTCATGCTTTCTTGGACATTTGTATACCTTTTTTGGAGAAAAAACTATTTATGGCCTTAGACCCTTCTTTGAGTTATGGTTTTTGTCTTTTTGTTCTTGAGTTTAGAAGTTCTTTACGTTTTCTATATATTAGACCCTTAAAAGATGCATGAGGTACAAATATTTTCTCCCATTCTATGAGTTGTTTTTTCACTTCTGTGATATTGTACTCTGACATAGAAAAGTTTTATCTTTGGACCGTAGGTTTTCTCTGAGAGTTTCATAGTTTTAATCCTTAAGTTCTTTGATCCATTCTGAGTTAATTTTTGAATTGTGGTGAAAAGTGAGGATCCAAAGAAGGCAATTCTTTAACCTGATAGAGATTTACAAAATACTTACACCTAATATTATACTAAAACTGAGGGGCGCCTGGGTGGCGCAGTCGGTTAAGCGTCCGACTTCAGCCAGGTCACGATCTCGCGGTCCGTGAGTTCGAGCCCCGCGTCGGGCTCTGGGCTGATGGCTCAGAGCCTGGAGCCTGCTTCCGATTCTGTGTCTCCCTCTCTCTCTGCCCCTCCCCCGTTCATGCTCTGTCTCTCTCTGTCCCAAAAATAAATAAACGTTGAAAGAAAATTAAAAAAAAAAAACTGAAAGAATGTTTTTCCCTAAGGTTGAGAACAAGACAAGGATATTCGATTTTACTATTCCTATTCAATATTGTACCGGAGGTTCTATATAGTGCAAGAAGTCAAGAGAAACAAAAGAAAAAAATACAGATCAGAAAGGAAGAAATAAAACTTTCTCTGTTTAGACTATATGATTTTCTACATGGAAAATCCCAAGGATTTAAAAAAATCTCCTAGCACTAATAAATCATTTTAGAAAAGTCACAGGACAAAAGGTCAATATAAAAATAAGTTTTATTTCTACATATTACCAACTAATATTTGGAAATTAAATTTTAAAACACAGTATCATTTATAATAGTACCAAAAACATGAAATAAGTCTCACAAAAATATGCAGGATCCATATTCTAAAAATTATAAAATAATGATGAAAGAAATCAAAGATCTAACTAAATGGAAATAAATACTGTGCCCATCAGTTGGAAGATTCAATATTGTCAATATGTCAATTTTCCACACACTGATCTAAGCATTCAATGTAATCCTAATAAAAATCCCATAAGATTTTTTTTAAAGAAATTGATGGGCTTATTTAAAATTTCATATAGAACTAGGATAGCTGAAACAATTTTAATTTTTTAATTTTAATTTTTTAAAAGCTTATTTTGAGATAGAGAAAGAGCATGCATGAGCAGGGAGGGGCAGAGAGAGAAAGGAAAAGAGAACCCCAAGCAGGCTCCGAACTGTCAGGGCAGAACCCGACCTGATCCCATGAACTGTGAGATCATGGCCTGAGTGGAAATCAAGAGTCAGATACTTAACCGACTGAGCCACCCAGGCACCTAGTTTCACATTTATATGCAAAGAAAATTAAGAAAATGAACCTCACTTCATACTTTACACCTTATCCAAAATTAATTCACGATGGATCATTGACCTAAAACCAAAACCTAAAGCATAAAATGTGTAGATGAAAACTTAGGAGAAAATCTTTGTGATCTTGGGTTAAAGATTTCTTAGATCTGATACCAAAGACATAACCCATAAAAGAAAAAAAATTCTCTTCATCAAAATTACGAGCTTTTGCTCTTTGAGAGACAGTTAGGAGAATGAATAGACAAGTCACAGACTAGAAGAAATATTTGAAAATCACGTATCTGAAAAGGAACAATATCCAGAATTTACAAAGAATATTTAAAACTCAAGAAAAAGACAATGCCATTAAAAATGGATAATTTTTAAAAACAGATAATTCCTTGAGTATGACCTATTTGGGGAATAAAGAGAAGTCTGTCCAGGTGCTCTCCCCACAAAGGCAACTCCTGGAAACGATGTGGGTCCTGAGCACACTGCACAGGACTTTGGTCCTTATCTTGTATGAAAATATTGGTTCTGATTTCAGTGTTGCTATAGCATTGGAACTTTTCTAGAGTATATGCATACATAAGGAAAACCAGTGCTTTCGAACATATCTTCGGAAGTGAAATTCCTTTTACACTATAACCCCAAAATATTAAACTTTTAAGTTGTTCACAATTCAAGCTGCATTCCGATCTGCATGGAATTTTGTTTGTATATTCTGTTATAGATGGGATAATATTGTTTGATTGAGGTTTGGTTTAACATCTACTGTTTGGGAAAATCAGGTCTTAAGTTTTTTTTTTTTTTATTTTTTTTCAACATTTATTTATTTTTGGGACAGAGAGAGACAGAGCATGAACGGGGGAGGGGCAGAGAGAGAGGGAGACACAGAATCGGAAACAGGCTCCAGGCTCTGAGCCATCAGCTCAGAGCCTGACGCGGGGCTCGAACTCCCGGACCGCGAGATCGTGACCTGGCTGAAGTCGGACGCTTAACCGACTGCGCCACACAGGCGCCCCAAGTTTTTTTAAAAAAATGAGTCGTATAGTTTGGATTTCCAGCTATCTAATTTCAGAGGTTTGTCAAGGAAATGAATCCTACATTCTTTCTCATGTATTGGTCCGTGTCTCACAGCAGCAAATCTTTTTCTCCATCTTTACCTTCATTTTTTCCTCTTGCCTCATTTCTTAGAACTTTCTTTTTCATTCCTCTCATCTCTTCTTCATTCTTCCTTCAAGCTTCTGCAATATCCTTCCCCCCTCCGAAATCCCTGGAATTTTCCAATTCTCTCTTTTTAGAAGACGTTTTTTTCTCTACCCGGTCTTCCATTGGCGATGACTTTGTAAATCACCATGACTTAATCTTTTTCCTGTTAGCTACTGCCTACACATGTTTTACTAAGCTCCTCAGGGCAGAAAATTTGTCTTCCAATATTTTATGCTTTGTAAAATGCCATTCACTCTTATGACTCCTGCTAACAATAAATCTCAGTATAAATTAGTTGAATTTACATCTTCTTTGTTTTATGTGTAAGCTTTATGTGCTTAAGAGTGAAGATTCAAGTTTCACCAGCTACTTGATCTGTCGTGTGTATCATTACTTTTTAGGTAGCGTTAGAATGCCGCCTTTTGGAATTACTGGGCACCAAGACAGGCATTTATTTTAACCTGCTTAGTTTACATGTATTTTGTTCCAGATAAAGCAAAAATCTTTTTTCCATTGTAAGAAAATGTTCCTCTCTTTTTCGATAACTCGACTGAAATCACGTAGAGTTGTCGACATGCCTGGATGCCTTGTGTTCTAGTTGTACATCTGGTCTTTCGGGACAAATGGTCACTGGAGTTACTAGGAGTGACAATTGGAATCTTTACTATTAGACTTATTAGGTGTCGATATCAAAATATATTGATATTTTCAGAGTTATTTCACACCAGTCTAGACTTTATTTTCCTCACTTTTTAAAAAAATTTTTTTAAACGTTTATTTATTTTTGAGACAGAGACAGACAGAGCATGAATGGGGGAGGGTCAGAGAGAGGGAGACACAGAATCCGAAACAGGCTCCAGGCTCTGAGCTGTCGGCACAGAGCCCGGATGCGGGGCTCGAACTCACGGACCGCGAGATCGTGACCTGAGCCGAAGTCGGCTGCTCAACCGACGGAGCCACCCAGGCGCCCCTATTTCCTCACTTTTTTATTGGAGCAGGGGAACCACACTTAGCACACAGTTGCTTTAGGAGAGTGTGATGAACGAGTCTAATTCTGAAGCGAGCAGAGGTTGGAGGAGCTGCGTGGCTCCTTCTGTTGTACCCCAAGCTCTTGGCTTTAGTGGTGTGCTTTCCCTGATTTTTTTGTCCTCCTCCTTCCAAATACTATTGATCTTGGCCTCCAAGCCCACCTTCAGGAGGTAGCCGAGTAGCTTCCAGGACCACCGCCTCTCTTGGGCATTTTTTAGTTTGGATTCTTAAAGGTGAAACAATCTCAGCCACAGGACTTGAGGAACGTGACCTTCTTCGTACCATCACCAAGGCTTCCTTGATGAGCCCCCCAGATATTTTGCTTAATAAGTAGGGTGTGTATTAGTTTTCTTTTGCTGCCATTTATTCTCTCACAATTCTGGCTGTCAGAAACCTGGGCACGCCGTGGCTCAGCTGGTTCTCTGCTCTGGGTTTTACCAGGTTTAAATCAAGGGGCCCGCAGGTTGTGTACCTTTCTGGAGGCTCAAAGGGAGAATCTGTTTCTGGGTTCATTCAGGTCGTTGACAGAATTCAGTTCCATGAAGCTATAGGACTGAGTTCTCAGTTTGCTTGCCAGCTGTCAGGCAGGAGGCCCTCTCAGATTCTTGAGCCTGCCTACATTCCTCGGCGCACAGACTCCTTTTCCCTCATTTGCAAAGTCAGCAACGAGGGGTGGAGTCTTTCTTGTGCTTTGAATCTCTCTGACCTCCTCTGCTGCTACTCATCTCTCTTCTCAGCTTCCCTCTTCTGCCAAACGTCACTGACTGACTCCAGCTAGAGAAATTTCCCTTTGCAAGGGCTCAGGTGGCTAGACTGGGCCCACCTAGCTTATTCAGGATAATTTTTAAAAAAATGTTTATTTATGTATTTTTGAGCGAGAGAAAGCAGAGGGAGAGGAAGAGAGAGAGTATCAAGCAGGCTTTGCACCATCAGCGCAGAGCCTGATGGGGGGGCTCGAAACCATGAGCCGTGAGATCATGACCTGAGCTGAAATCAAGAGTTGGACGCTCAACCAACTGAGCTATCCAGGTGCCCCGCAGGATAATTTTTTAAAAAGTAATCTCTACATCCAACGGGGCGTCAAACTCATGATCCTGCGATTAAGAGTTGGGTGCTCTACCAACTGAGCCAGCCAGGTGCCCCTGTTCAGGATAATTTATAACTTTAATTACATCTGTAATTGTCCTTTACAGTAGTGCCTGGATTAGTGTTTTATTGACTAACTAGGCGATGGGAATCATGGAGGGACATCTAGAATTCTGCCTACTATAAGATATGAGGCCTATACGATGAAAACGATAATCTTTTTTTTTTTTTTTGGAGAATGTATAAAGACACTTGAACAAATACAGACTTATGCCATATTCCAGAAAGAAAAGGCTCATGTGGAAGTATATTATTGCCCCTTAAATTAATGCAAAGAAATTTTAAGGAAGATCTAAATGTGATTTTGGGGGGTTTCTTGGTAATCTGGTTCCAAAGACAAGAATAAATGAATAAAAATGACACGAGAGTCAGAAAAAAAAGTATATTCCCCAACTCATTTTATGAGGCTAGCTAGTGTAATTTTAATGCCAAACCCAAAGAAAGACATTGCCAGAAAGAAAAATTAGAGATCAATCTCATTCTTTCTCATCTATTCATTTGTGTCTCACAGCAGATAGTCTTTTCCTGTCTTTATTGTCAGTTTTCCCTCTTTCCGTATTTTATTTTATTTTATTTTATTTTATTTTATTTTATTTTATTTTATTTTATTTTATTTTATTTCAATTGTATTTCATTCTATTCCACTCTATTCTATTCTATTCTATTCTACTTTTAAGTTGGCTTCATGCCCAGCACAGAGCCCAATGTGAGGCTGGAACTCAATGGCCCTGAGATCAAGACCTGAGTCGAGATCAGAGCCAGACGCTTAACTGATTGAGCCACCCAGGTACCTACTGTTTCCTCATTTCTTTTAAAAAAAAAAATTTTTTTTTAATGTTTATTTATTTTTGAGACAGAGAGAGACACAGCATGAACGGGGGAGGGTCAGAGAGAGAGGGAGACACAGAATCGGAAACAGGCTCCAGGCTCTGAGCGGTCAGCACAGAGCCCGACGCGGGGCTTGAACTCACGGACCGCGAGATCATGACCTGAGCCGAAGTCGGACGCTCAACCGACTGAGCCACCCAGGCGCCCCTGTTTCCTCATTTCTCAAACAAAATAGGAGAGTCTCCCAGATCTTAAAATATTAGCACATCAAATCCAGCGATATATACAAAGGAAAACAGACCAATGGAACAGAATATGAAGGTCAGAAACAAATCCACACATACATGACTACTTACTTGGTTTATGACCAGGATAGTACTGCAGGGTAGAATGGAGAGGACCACCTGACAATAAGCGGTGCTGGTTTAATTTTCCACATTGAGGTGGGGGTAGGGGTATGAGGATGTATAGGTGTCTAAAAGTTAATTTCAGGTATGCTTAGAACTAAATTTGAAAAGGAAAACAATACAATTTTAGAAGACAACATAAGAGACTATCTTCATGACCTTTGGGTAGGAAAAGGTCTCTTAAACAGGATACAGACACCACTCACTACTCAGGAAAAGAGTGATAAATGACTCCATTAAGAATTTTTCATCAGGGGCGCCTGGGTGGCTCCGTCAGTTAAGCGTCTGACTTCGGCTCAGGTCATGATCTCACGGCTCGTGAGTTCGAGCCCCGAGTCGGGCTCTGTGCTGACAGCTCAGAGCCTGAAGCCTGCTTCGGATTCTGTGTCTCCTTCTCTCTCTGCCCCTCCCCTGCTCATGCTCTGTCTCTATCTCTCAATAATAAATAAACGTTAAAAAAATAAAAAAAAAGAATTTTTCATCAAAAGACATTATTGAGAGAGTAAAAAGGCAGGGCACCTGGGTGGCTCAGTCGGTTAAGCTTCTGACTTCAGCTCAGGTCACGATTTCACAGTTCGTGGGTTCAAGCCCCGTGTCAGGCTCTGTGCTGACAGCTCAGAGCCTGGAGCCTGCTTTGGATTTGGTGTCTCTGCCCCTCCTCTGATCATTCTTTCTCTCTCTCTCTCTCAAAAAAAAAAAAAAAAATTAAAAACAAAAGAGAGAGTGAAAAGGCAAGCCAGGATGGAAAAAAATATTTGTAGCACATGTAGTCAACCAAAGACTTGTTTCCACATTATATAGTCAATTAATAGAAATCAATAAGGAAAAGATAACCCAGTAGAAAAATGGGAAAATATGTGAGCAATGAGCCAATGCTTTTATGAAAAGATGTTATTCTTCACTAAAGTAAGGGACATACGAAACAGTACCACAATAAGTTCATATTACACATCCATTGGATTGGCAATAATTAAAATGTTGGACAATTCAATTGTTGCTGAGGATGTGGAGCAGAAGAAATGTTTACACGGTATTGTTGGTTATAGAAATTGGAACAATTTATTTAGCATGGTCTTGAAAAGCTGAAAATGAACATGCCCAGGAATTCTATACCAAGGTAAAGACTCTATAGAAACCTGTGGTTATGTACTCCGGGGTAAACACATACATATGCACACACACACACACACACACACACACACACACACACACACACACCAGCATTGTTTATAATAGCCCAAATCTGGAAATAGCCTACATCCATCAACAGTAGAGTAGATAAATTATATCTCCATGCAATATGGTCCCTTACAGCAATGAAAATGAATGAGCTACAGACACGTCCACATGGGTGAACCTTAAAGACATAACCTTGATCAAAACAATTTCAGACATGAAAAAAACTTACTCTATGGTTCAATTTACATAGAGTTCAAAAACCGGCATAAGCTATATTTTTAAGAATGAGTAATTAGGCAGAAAAAATATGAATAAAAGCCTGAAAGTGAATATGCTAACAACAATGATAGTGGTTATCTCTAGGCCTTTGGGGGTTATAAGGGAAGAGGCACATTGGGGCCTTTTGGGGTATTGGTAATGTTCTACTTTTTGACCCAGTGGGGTCACATGAGTGTTTGGGTTTTAGTCTTTAAGCAGTACACTTCTTTTTTTTATTAACTTTTCTGTGTGTTTGCTATAGTTCCCATGACAAAAAATAATTCCAATCTTTTTTACCCCACACTTCCTGATTCTTCCTCTAGTTAGAAGAATCTACAGTGCCTCATAGAGACTTGGAGTTGTTACAGCAAGACTACAAACAGAACAAACAATTTAGTCTTTAAAAACAAAAACACTTCTTAGGGTGCCCGGGTGGCTCAGTCGGTTAAGCATCTGACTCTTGGTTTTGGCTCAGGTCATGAGATCATGGTTTCGTGAGTTTGAGCCTTGCATCAGGCTCCTCGCCGATAGTGTGGAGTCTGCTTGGGATTCTCTGTCTCTCTCTCTCTCTCTGCCCCTCCCCCACTCATGCTGTCTCGGTCTCTCTCAAAATGAATAAACTTAAAAAACAAAAAAACAAAAACACTTCCAAAATAGGTTCTTGAGAATAAAAAAAAGCCTTGCCAAGAGCGAAACATAGCATTTGACCCTATTTCCCTTCCAGTCCTGGCCAGATTAGCTTAACAAACAAAAACAACAACAACAAAACCACAGACCCCTGAATTGGGAAGAGTATATGCAGCATAACCCTGAAGAAGATTGGGGTGGGGGCCAAGACCGGGAAAGGTTTGATGGGAGTGGGGGGAAAAGAGAGCATCAGGGTTGACTAAGCACCATTTTGGGAGACAAGGCAGGAGGCCTGGGCTAGGGGCAGGAAAGCTATTATCACAGCAGTCTGCAAGGGTTTCCTGCTGCCTCATATGCATCATTCAGCAAAGGACGCCAGCTTTCTTCTGCACTGCCTGGTGGAGAGCCTAGGACGCCTCTGTCAGAGATACAGGGTGAAATCTTAGACCACCTGGTGCTGTAGTATCTCCCTCCCTCCGTTCCTCTCCTCCCTTCTACCCTTAGGGATCTTAGTCTGCAAGGCCTAAGAGTCTATTTTTAATAAGTACCTCGGGTAGCTCTTATGCAGGTGGCCCGTGGCACGGGCATACCATTTCTCAGAGAAACTCTTTGATAAGAAGAATCACCAGAGGCACTTGTTAAAAATCCCAATTTCTGGGCTCCATACCAGACATGTGGAATCAGAATCTCCAGGGAAGGGGCCTGAGAATTTGTTTTTTTAACCAAGGTCCAGGTGATTCATAGGGAATTCTGGGAAACATCTTTAAAGACTTCTACGTTTTATTTTGTTTTCTGTAGTATATTTAAAAACAAAACATTTATTTATAATAAGGAAGTGGTATTTTTTTTTTGCATTGTGAAAAAAAATAAGTACTTTATGGAGAGAGATTACAATCTCTGATTTTTTTTCCCCTCTCTTCCTTTAGCCCAGACTTCTCAGTGCTGCAGGATAATAGATCTATTTACACATCTCTCCCTGAAATCACAAAAACATCTTAAACTCAACATGTTCAAATTGAAATCACCATCTACCCCCCAAACCCAACTGCCTTCCAATGTTCTCCATATCTCACTGGGGATCGTTACTATCCACCCACTGGGCCTACCAGAGATTCCATCATCTCAGACTCCTTCCTTTCTTTCAATCCCCAGTCCACCCCACCGTATACACATCCATCACCAAAGTCTCCCATTTTACTTCCTAAATCGTTCCATTTTCCCCACCTGTCTCCATCTCCTTGTTTCCATCCCAATCCAGTTGTACCACCACCAACAGTAACTACCACCCGTGGATCCTAATTGTCCATATCCCCACATTGCAGCTGGAATGATCTTTTTCAAAATACAGACCTGATCAGGTTAAATCCCCTGTCTGCTTCTCAAGAAAAGGATGAAGGTTCTCAGTATGGCCAACAAGGTCCTCCTTAGTCTGGTCTCCAGTTTCATACTGTAGCACTCTCTTCCTGCAATCTATGTGCTAGCCACATTGATCTGTCCCTCAGGCTTGCAATGTTTCCCCTCTGACAAAGGTTTTTACGCATGATGTTCCTTGTTTTCTTTTCTCCTTTTCTCAGTATCTCATCCTTCAGATCTCCACTCCAGTGTGACTTCCTCAAGGCAGCCTTCCCTAACCTTTCTGACCAGTTCAATGAGTGACTCTATCGTAAGCCCTCCTGGTACTCATCCCTTGCAACTTTCATTTAGTTCTTGAATGAAATGTGGTTTACTTATTTGTTGAATTAGGTCTTTTAGCATTCTTTTGCCTAGAGTAGTTTGTTTCCTTGCTCATCTTCTCTAGTGTTTTTCGGATTTCACTTCCTTAGACTCTATTACTAGACTCTATTCACTACCTAGACTCTAGGACTATTTTAGGATTAGTAAGGAATAATTCTTTAATATTTGGACTCCGCTAAAGCACCACCTTCACTGGCTTTCCCTTTTCCCCTCTGGCTGCTGTTGCTTTATCATTTTCCAACTCTTGAACATTTGCCTCGATCATAGCACTTATTTACCCTACATTGTATTTTTTTGCTTATTTTTGTGAAGGTTTCTCTCGCTAGTATCAATTGCTTCAGGGCAGCTATTTTATTTCTGTATCCTTACACAACACATGGTCTTGTCCCTAATAAATATTTGGTGTGACCCTGATATAGTGCATACGTTGATTTCTCTGCTTCTAGTATCTTCCCTCGCTGTGCCTGACAAACCTTCATCACACAGTATAAAGGAGGCAGTGGTATAATGCTAGCTTCAACGGTATATTTCTATTCAATTTCCTCATTTGAAAAATGATATTTACCTTACAAAGTTGTTCAATTAAAAGAGTTAAGGATTCAATACATCCCTCCCTCCCCTTGCCAGGTCAAGCCTCTCCTCTTCTAGGGCAATTACCTATGGAATTTTGTCTCAGGATTAGATTTGGGATCTCTGGCAACCAGCTAGTTCTGGTCTCCCCTCCCCCCTTTACAACAGACTTTGATGGCCCAATTAAAACCAGAGAACAAACCGTTAGCAAGTGGAGAACATTTCTTCCCTGTTATCTTAGGAAGCTATATTACTGAGGTGAGGAGATATATTTGCGTAACTGCATAGGCCTTTAAAAAATACACTTTGAGATAGCATAGGATGAAAATCAAAATGGTTTAATTTCCATATCAAAATAAATGAAATGTTTCATTTTCTTCTAGGTTTGTAAAGTGCCTGACCCATACATAGTACACAAGAAGTAAACTTGGGTTCCCTTCCCTTCATCCTTTCAAGCTTAAAAAGCTGTAAGTTAGGACAAGCGATTCCACAGTGAATTATCTGGTAGCTTCCAGTGTAAGATTTTATTCTTACCAACTAGATCCTATGTTCAGTTTGTTACTTTACCTTATTTGTTTGCATTGTCAAAGTTTAAATATAGCACATTCAAACAATTAGTCTTTAAAAATCACGGAAACATTATTTTAATATAATTTATTGTCAAATTGGCTTCCTTACAACACCCACTGCTCATCCCAACAAGTGCCCTCCTCAATGCCCATCACCCATTTTCCCCTCTCCCCCATCCCGCCTCAGTTTGTTCTCAGTATTTAAGAGTCTCTTGTGGTTTGCCTCCCTCTCTCTCTCTGTAACTATATTCCTCCCCCTCCCCCCATGGTCTTCTGTTAAGTTTCTCAAGATCCACATGAGTGAAAACATATGGTATCTTTCTCTGCCTGACTTATTTCACTTAGCATAATACCCTCCAGTTCCATCCATGTTGCTGCAGAAGGCAGGATTTCATTCTTTCTCATTGCCAAGTAGTATTCCATTGTACATGTAAACCACATCTTTATCCATTCATCAGTTGATGGACATTTAGCCTCTTTCCATAATTTGGCTATTGTTGAAAGAGCTGCTATAAACATTGGGGTACAAGTGCCCCTATGCATCAGCACTCCTGCATCCCTTGGGTAAATTCCTAGCAGTGCTCTTGCTGGGTCATAGAGTAGTTCTATTTTTAATTTTTTGAGGAACCTCCACACTGATTTCCAGAGTGGCTGCACCAGTTTGCATTCCCACCACCAGTGAAAGAGGGTTCCCCTTTGGAAACATTGTTTTCAAAAGCTTATGTAACTAAAAATAAAAAAAAAAAAATCCCACGAAAATGTTTGCACAACGGGTTAAAATATGTCACGGAGGTAAAACACTGACCAAGGCTTTGGCTTGCTTTTCTACCCTTCTCCATCGTTATCTTGTGTGGTTCAAGTATCTTTCCTTATTGGGACTTGTCATTTCCAGTTGACTAGGAAATTGCTCTTTAGCCAGTGTTTCAAATCTGAGGTGAATGCAGCCTGGGTCGTTTATTCGTGGGCCCACGTATCACGACCTGTGAAGGGAGTATCCTGGAGGTAAGAGTTTTGAAATAGAAAACTCAGCTTCTGCCATACATGGGTTTGAAATCAACATCATGTGCCATTTGCAGCTCACCACACACGGGTGAGGTAAGCGTCCTGTCATCAAATGACCCTTTTTGACGTCCATGGGTGATAAGAGCTCCAAGCACTCCTGGAGTCTAGGCTGAATTTTCCCCACGGGCTTGGGAACTGGCCTCTTCTCAGCACTCGCACTGCTGCCGGCTGGATGACAGCTGATCTGGGACTCCTCAAGGCGGAGTCCTTTCCAGACACAGCCGTCTCCACCCTCAACCGCACTCGTCTCCCTCGCGGCCGGTCTAGGACCACCAGGACCAATTTCGGGGTTCTCCTTCTCCAGTGAGACTCGGCAGAACAGCCTTCAAGAGAATCGGGGGCAGAGGACGAGTAAGAAGTAACCGCTATTGGTAAGACTCATAATAAATGGCAGTATACCCCTGAGACACGACGAGAAGCACCCTGCTTAGCCGCGGAAGCCACAGGGACAGGAGGCCCCCGGCCAACGGCCGGACTCGCCCGCCCCAACTGTCCTCTCGGGTCACAGTCACGTGACCGGGGAGCGGCGCGCGCCGGCTGCGGCGCGGATTGGCCGGCGGCGGAAGCGCGGGGTTTGATGGGAAGGAGTTGGCCGGGCCCATCGCTCTGTCAGTGGCGGCTGCTGCCTGCTCGGGAGGCAGGCTGCGCGGTGGCCGCCGAAGCTGGCAGACGTGGACACAAGCGCCGGGCTTTGCCCGCTTCTTGCAGGTAGAACGCTTAAAATGAAGGCAACTGGGGGTGGCGGGCTCGGCAAAGGGGAAGCGCGCCGAGCCTTTCCCTGGGAGATACACTCCCGGTTCCCCCGCTTGCGTCTCCCAGGCGCCCCCGCCTCATGCCAAGTGGCCTAAGAGCTCTGCGGCGGCGGCTAGTCAAACTCCCGCCGGCCTGCGCGCTAACCAACATCGCCTCCTGCTCCTCTTGATTTACCAGCCAAGTGGCAGGGCTGACTCTGGAGTGCTAGAGACCCCTTCCCCCCACCTATCCCCGCGAAGGGGAGGTGGTTTCCCCGCCTTGTTCTCAGATTCCGGTGTGGGTGTCTGGGTTGAGCTGAGCATCGGCTCTTTGGCCCGCCTCTGTCGAGACGAAGGGTCCGAAGGTTCTACCCTAAGCTAAGCTGTCGCCTTGAGTGTTCTCTGTCTCGTTTTTTTTTTTCTCTGAGTTGTGCGGAGGCGCCACGAATTGGACAGATTGGGAGGGACCGAAAACTGTCAGTGTCATGCTGCTCGGCCCAGCCATGTGGGCGTGGATTGTGTGCTGCTTAGAGAAGCCTCTCTACAACCGTTGTCCTTATTTGAGGGACGGTGGGCGGTGTAAGGCTGGAGGGCAGGGAGAGGTTGCGTAGGTGTCTTGGGCGCAGCAGGAGGAGAAGAGCAAATCTAAACTACATCCATAGTTTATTTCTTGGGGGTGCCTGGGTTGGGCGGAGGCTGCGACTCTGGATCTCGAGGTTATGGGTTTGGGCCCCGCATTGAGTGTGGGGATTACTTAAAAATAAACTATTTAAAGAAAATAGTTTAATTTTTTTAATAGTGGGTATGGGTATTGAGAGTTGTGATTGGTGAACTCAGTTTTGCTGATGGTGCCCTCACAGTAATAAAACTGGTGACTCATTGAATTTTCCATGTTCTGCTTTTTTCCCAGTTGGCTTCTGGTTTGTGTCAATTGTTTTCTCCTTTCTCTCTGGCTTGGGTGTCACCGTTGACAGAAATGACCCTGTTCACAGCAGTGTGTGTGCATCTGAGTGAGCTTGGCTTCAGGCATATGTTCAAACTGGCAGCGAATGCTAATCTCTTGTTCTCAACAGCCCCCATAGTTCCATTTTAGGAGGAAGTTGATTTTGAACACGTTTTTAAAAACAAGAATGGTGCCTTTAAAATTAGAATTTTAGGTTTCTCTGTCATCTACTAAGATCAGTCCAACACTGTTCATAAAGTTACATGGTGATTATATATTAACTTGAGAGAGAATGTAAGAAAAGAAGTCCTATGACTGTCAAACAGGTATGATTTAATATTAGAAACCTTTCCATATTAAATATAGTCATTTCTTGGAAGTTAGTTCAGAATGAACATCAGCTTACCATGAACACCAGAATTAATCAACGTGTAGTAAAGTTACTTTTAGAGGTGTACCTCTTTTCAGTAATTTTATTTTTGAGCAATAAATGTGGTGGTTTGGTATATTTCAGAATTGCCTTTAGCTAGGATATTTGAAAGTTAGAGTTCTAGAACAAATCACTCTTAAGCTTAAACTGAATAGTACAAATAGAGGTACTGTTGATGGTGACTGAATAG
Source organism: Prionailurus bengalensis (assembly GCF_016509475.1). Lineage (NCBI taxonomy): Eukaryota > Metazoa > Chordata > Mammalia > Carnivora > Felidae > Prionailurus > Prionailurus bengalensis. The sequence goes on along the minus strand of NC_057345.1, from coordinate 164,980,359 downwards.
TTTCCACTTAGGTTTGGAAGTTGATAAATATAAAAGTTAACTTGCTTTGCTGTTAAAGGCCTGCAAGATTATTTTAATGGAAGAACCTGCAGGATATGTTGTTTTATTTTTTTAATGTTAAAGTAAATGGGAGCAAAACATTTTCAGTTAAAATACAAACTGTAACTTATTTTTCCCATTTTAAAATTATGAAAACAGATACTTTATGAGTTTAGAAAGAAAGGTGTTTGTATGAGGAGTATTGCTTTCTGATAATAGTAATAATAGTGGCTACAGTTTATTATGTGCACACTAGTTGGACACTGTGTCAGGTGATACATAATTTCATTTAATTCATACAATAATTCTGTAAAGTGTAGATATCTTCACCACTCTACAGATGTGGAAACTGAGGTTTAGAGAGTTTAATTTACCTAAGATCACATTGCTAGTATGTGGTTGAGCCATATTTTGAATCCAGATCTTTTTTACTCCTTTATTTTTTTCATTTTATTTAAAAATTTTTTTTGAAATGTTTATTTATTTTTGGGAGAGAGAATGCCAGTGGGGAGAGGCAGAGAGAGGGGGACATAGGATCTCAAGAAGGCTCGATGCTGACAGCAGCAAGCCCAATGTGGGACTCCAACTTACAAACTAAGAGATCATGACCTGAGCCAAAGTTGGTCACTCAATCAACTGAGCCACCCAGGCACCCTTCCATTATTTAAAATAATTAATTACTTAATTATTTTTTGGAGGAGGGGGAGAGGAGCAGAGAGAGAGAGAGAGAGAGGGAGAGGGAGAGGGAGAGGGAGAGAGAGAATCCTAAGCAGGCTCCATGTTCAGTGCAGAGCCCTAGCAGGGGTCGATTCTGTGACCCTGGGATCATGATCTGAGCTGAAATTATGAGTTAGATGCTCAATTTACTGAGCCACGCCCCTACTCCATTATTTTAATATGACTTGAAGTAAGCTGAGAATTTAAGAATGACATGACCCAGGATTTTAAATTCTGACACCCAAACCTGAGTGTGAATATCAGTTAACATTGAACATTCAAAACATTGAAATAATATGGTGGGCATAATTACTTACTGGAAAACACATTAGATGCATCCAGCTCTTAAGGTCATGTCAGGTTCCACTGTGATATCAGAGTGGAAAGAGACTGTACACATTTATGGAAGAGTTCTTGGGGACAAGCCACTTGAGATTGAGCCATCTGTCCACTCAAGGGCAAACATTGATTTATGCTTCTGAAAGAAATGGTAGTTATTTGCTTCCCATGTATTTTCCATTTGTTGGAAGAGATGTATTAGGAAATAGCAATGACCACAGCAGTAAAAACAATTTATATTGAGGAATTATTTATGTGTTAGACACTGCTGTAAATGCTTTAGAATGCATTGTGTCATTCAAGCCGTTCAACATTAAAAAAATTTTTTTTAATGTTTATTTTTGAGAGAGAGAGCGCGTGTGTGCACGCACAAGTTGGGGAGGGGCAGAGAGAGAGGGGGAGACACAGAATTCGAAGCAGGCTCCATGTTCTGAGCTGTCAGCACAGAGCCGGATGTGGTGCTTGAACCCACCAACTGTGAGATTATGACCTGAGCTGAGCCAAAGTTGGTCGCTTAACCGGCTGAGCCACCCAGGTGCCCCAAGCCTTTCAACATTTAAAGAGGGTCCTTAACTATCCCTCTTTTGCAGATGAAGATACTGAGTAACTGAGACATTAAATAGCTTATTTGCCCAAGGTTTCATAGTAAGTAATGGGCTACAGGAATTGGAGTATGGCAAGGAGGGAAAAAGAGTTGGAAAACAAAAGAGGTATGAAACGAAAGCTATAAAGAGTTGATTTACTTAATTTTGTTATGCTTTCATATCTGATGGAAAGTACTACCATTAGTTGTGTATTATAGCAAATCAACTTCTTTTTTGATTTTAATTTTTTTATGTTTTTATTTTATTTTTGAGAGGGAGACAGAGTGTGAGCAGGGGGAGGGGCAGAGAGAGAGACAGAATCTGAAGCAGGATCCAGCCTCTGAGCTGTCAGCACAGAGCCTGATGCAGGGCTTGAACTCACAGACTATGAGATTATGTGAGCTGAGCTGAAGTCCGACGCTTAACCAACTGAGCCACCAAGGTGCCCCATAGTAAATCAGCTTCTTAAACAAATACTGGAATTTGATAGGAAAATTGCTGGAACAATGAGGGTTGACTCATTCTTTGATTATGACCCTGAAAGCATGGATATGACATTTAATGACTATTTACCATAATGTTGTTTTCGAGGACAAATTCTAAAGCAGAATACTCTGCTTCAGAAATCTCATAGTTTATTTCATTAACACCATAACAGTTCTCCAAGCAAATAATTGATATTAATTGCAACATTATGCATATATTTCATATTATGCTTACTTAAAAAGTGATATTCAGTAAAAAAGTAAAAGCAGTGCTTGCAGACTCCTAGTATCAGTTCTGCCCCTAACTAGAGCTAGCTGCCAAAATGATTTGGCAAATCATTTAGCTTCTCTTCCATGCAGATTTAAACATTCAGATTTAATCAGATGTGGGCTACATGATCCACTGTACCAACACTGTCTCTTGTGTTTATAACTTACTTTCCACTTCAGTAGCTCTGTTTACCAGCTATTTGAGAATGTCAGAGGTGCTTTCATATATTTTATGTATAAATATTCCAATCTAATTTATATAAAGCAGACTTTATTTCTGATTTCGTGTTACTGGAAATAACTAGTTTCTTCATAAAAAGCCAAAACTAAAATGCTGTGTCTGGCTCTGCTACTTAGTATTTTTGGGACCAAATTACTTTACTTCCCTAGCCTCAGTTTCCAACATTTGTAAAATGGGATGATAGTAGTATCTAAATAATAAAAGTCATGTAAGGCGTTTGTTTTAGGGTTTCCTAGAGAAATAGCAGTACTTACCAAATATTTAACTGGTATCTTTATTGTTGTCATTACTTTTTTTTTCAATGTTATTTTAAAGAATTATTTATTTTTAAGTAAACCCTACCCCCAACATGGGGCTCAAACTCATGACCCCAAGATCAGGAGTCCCATGCTCTACCAACTGAGCCAGCAGACACCCCTGTGATTACTTTTAAGTATTAAAAATCCTGACTTGTGATGACTACAAACTTAACTTGGAGGCATATAATTGTTAGAAACCAAAACGTGTAGATCAGTTGTGTGCAAAACACTGTGCTTGACAGCATACAATTAATTCCCGAATAGTAGAGAATTACTATATACTTTGAAAATACCAAGTTAAGTGGCTCATGTAAATCCACCCCCACCCCGTCACCTTTCTTAGTATTTTTAGCATCTTCAGAAGGTTTTGAGATCTATTTAATGTTTTAACTGAGAAATTTATACTTTTATTCATTAAAGTTCCAGGATTTCCTAAAACTGCACTTTAGAAATTTGAATACTTAGTTAATATTGAAGGATTAATAATATTTAGGTTGCAACTTAAATGTGGCGGATAACATTCATTATATTTATAAACACCAGAAAATTTCAGGACAGATTATTGGTATATCTGGTACTAAAAATTGCTTTGTAAGTGAAAGTATTTCATAATTAGGCTCTTTGTTACTTCTCTACCCAAGAAAGTCCAAGATGGGTATGCCTTATGCTAATTGCAGCCTATAAATAGTGTCGCAGAGTGAATGCATTTACTTGGTACTGGTATTATTTTGTGATTACATTAATGGTTTTAAAAAATGTAAGAATTATGGCCTAACTTTTTTTGTGTGTGGAAATGAAGTAGTTTTATACATTGGCAGTATATAACTACACCTGGTAAAAGTGTGTAAATTTGAAAGTATGTTTTTACTCTTTCAACTTAAAAGAGTAAAAACTTATATAATTATTGACTGGTAAATTGATTTAGAACCTAAGATTGCTGATACAGTTTTATCCATATGGCAATATTATAATACATTTGAGAATACTAGAAAAATGACTGAAATAAAGATATTAGATATACACTAACTGACATGAAGGTCAACTGACTTGAGGGACTTAGACCCAGTTTCAGAGAGAAATGTTTATTTGGGTGTTGGAACAGTAGTGAACAGACCAGAAGTCTGAAGTTAGAGTGGTTTTGAATCATGTGTCTTCTGAGCTATTGGGAAAATTGCTGAATGTCTTTTCACTTAATTTTCTTATCTGTAAAATGGTAGTAAGGAAGGCTATCCTGTGAAAAGTGGTGGTATAGTAAGTCTAGTTTACAGAAAATAAAATTAAAGCTCCAGAAGCAATAAATGATTTGCTCAAGGTCACAGGTAGTTTTGTAATCCTTATTTTCTTATTCAAAATCCAGTTGGCTTTCTGTTATTACTTGTAAAATAATGTTATGCTAAACATTGTAAAATGCTAATTCCAAATAACTAGTTTAGTTGGTAGATAGCTGAATGATAGAGATATTGTATTTAAGCGTGTGGAATGAAAGTAGTTTAATAAAACTTTTCTTACAACATTAGGGGATCTACTGTAAACAACAGCAAATTGCAAAGTAGTATGAATATACGCTGCTAAAATGTGCCATTTAAAATCCTTTTCAGCTTATTTTTACTTTTAAATATGTCCTGATTTGGAGGAAGGGATTTCTTGAAGGGTAGACTATCCCAAGGCTCTCTAAATTAAAATTCCACATAAGTGGAGTTCAGAGAAATTAGTATTGTATGTTATTTTTTGGCAGTATTGCAACATCTATATTTTATAGTGGGTATGCTGTGTGTTTAACCTAAAAATTTTAAATACTTGCTTTTTTTCTAGCTGTGAATTCCTTTGGACAATTGATGATATTTATCATTGTGCCCAGTTTCTAAAAATAAAAGATGGGTGGATTATTTTCTCGATGGAAGGTAAGTTATTTTTCTTTATGGCCAGTTCTTAGTCTAATATAAAGTGTCACATAAACCTATTTGTAAAAGTCTCCTTTGTAGTATAGGCTTGAGTAAAGCTTGATATTGTCCCTAATTCTATTTAATTTTCTTCCTTTTCTTATGAATTAGAAGAATTATAATTCTTATGAATTATATTTGGACTTTAATAGTTCTGCTTGCCATGTAGGTATGTAATGCCTCTGTTTAAAATAATTGTTTCACTTTGACTTATGAATTATTTTTGTTTATTCATTCATGTGAAAATAGCTATCTTTTCTAGCTTTTTTCCCTTATATTGCCTACATTTCAATCTTATTTGAAAAATAGTTGAAACTATTATTATTGTTGAAATGGTTGAAATTATAGTTGTATGCTATACAATACCTGATTTTACAGGCTATCTCTTTTTGCTTAAAGCTTGTCATAAATATTTGCTGAAGTTATACTAGATATACTTTTAGGAATTAGAGGCTTAAAACAAAATTTGAAATGTAGTTTGATGTTATTGGTTAAGGCTTTAGAGGAAGTATCTCCAATTTAGTACTGTAAAATATAAAATATATTAATATATGCTCTTTTCTAATATGAGAGGAGATAATGTAATCTCAGACAAACTACTTTGCTTATTTTTAATTCCTTTTTAGTATAATAATGGAGCCTAGAAATGCTTGGTATACTAGTTTTTGGACTGTTACTGGAACTGCTTTGTTTTGGTATTCCATGGACTCCTTGCTCTTTCCTTTAAAACTCTGTTACAGTTCTGCTTGAGGATCAAATTTGCCTATTTTTTCTTTGTCGTTGTTAGGTTGAATCATATGAAATTACCAATATTCAACAGTTTTGACTTACATAAAAAGCAATTTCATATGGTTCAACCTAATGTTAACAACTCTTATGGGAACTGCAATGAATTGATATTCATTATCCTCCTATATTACTGAGTACATAATTGGTAAATGGTTTCACAAGTGTTGTATGAGACATTTTGGCTGGTTTTTATTCGGGGTGTATAAAAAATATTTTTAACAAACAAGCTCTGCTATAATGAAGTATTCTTAGGTGCCTTTTTAAAATCTAATCTTCAGAAACGTAGGAATTCAGAATGAAGGTAGCCTATTGATTTTGACTTCCAGAGTCCTAAATGAACTTTTAGCAATAGTAAATCAGACCATCTTTAATCTTGAGTTTTTTAATGTAGGAGTTCTTTTGAATAATCATGTCTAAGAAAATTTTTCTTGGAGGAGAATTTCTTTTTCTCTATAAAAGTGTGTTCTGGGATTAAGACTGGTAAAAAATGAACTGTCAGAGTTGAAAGTACTCAGGCTAAAAAGTCAAGTAGGAAAATGCTTGTTTCTTTAATCTTACGTAGTTCTCTTTATAATTTTTATTTAAATCTAAATGTTATTAATAAATAGGAGTGTACATTGTTTAACAATATTTGAAAAAGCTTAATTTTGAATTAAAATGTTCTTTTGTGATTTTATAAATCAAAATGTATCTAAGTTTGCAATAACAAGTTTTAATGTCTCATCTGTTTTTATAACAGACAAAACCGTCAACTGTAGAAGTTCTGGAAAATATAGATAAGGTATGTTTTTTAGCTTTGGGGTGTTTTAATTCATTTTAGGTATTACATAAATATTATTATAGTATATATGTAGTATTTTGGAGACTGGATCTGGTTTGGGAATTAGAGATGATATAGAGTAAGCCTGAAGACTTTAATGTTACATTATTTCAAAAAAATTCAGAGTGAATCAGTGACTTAAGAAGCCTGTGTCAATAGAACCTGTTAGAATGGAATTAGATGCATAGCATGGCATAACAGATAGGATAAAGTAGATTATAAGATGGTCTGCAACAATTTTTATCAGTACACAAACTTCACAGCTTTTTTTACTTTCTATTATCAAAAATGGTTATTCCTTAGGAATATTAAGAGTGATGAATAGATTGAAAGAATCTAGTGTGGGTCACTGTTTTAATTTTTATTAATTCCTTTTTTTTTAAATTTCATTTATTTATTTTGAGAGAGACAGAGACAGCCCAGGTGGGCGAAGGGCAGAGAGAAAGGGAGACAGAGAATCCCAAGCAGGCTCCACACTGTCATCACGGAGCCTGACATGGAGCTTGAACTCACGAAACTGTGAGATCATGACTTGAGCCGAAACCAAGAGTCAGATCCTTAACCAGCTGAGCCACCCAGGCACCCCAGTTTTTATTCATTCTTTCTTTATATAGCCAGATTTTTTTAGACCTTATAAAAGGAGAATTATTACTTGTTTAGTTTAATAAATAACTATTTATTGATGTCAATTTCATGCTTGATCTTTGCTAATTTGGTAGGTTAAAAACAGTATCTTAATTTTGCATTTAAGAGTAACTTGTCAGAATAGGCATTTCATGTTTTTAGCCTCATTTAAAATTTTCTTTTTCATATGTTCTATTTAAAAATATTAAGGTATTATATTTCATTGACTTTTAAGAATTATTTCTTTATAACCTCTCTATACTGTTAAAATTTTTTGTTAACATTTTGATTTCTTTATGAAATTTGAGATTCGCTTCAATAATATAGAATAATTCTCTCTTAACAGGAAATTCAAGCATTGGAAGAATTTAGGGAAAAAAATCAGAGATTACAAAAATTATGGGTTGGAAGATTAATTCTCTACTCTTCAATTCTCTATCTGTTTACATGTTTAATTGTATACTTGTGGTATCTTCCTGATGAATTTACAGCAAGACTTGCCATGACACTTCCGTTTTTTGCTTTCCCATTGATGTAAGTAAATTCTTCTTTTAGTTGACTTTTCCTCTTTTTGACCAGATGGTTTAATATATTAAGTCTCTCTTTAGTATGAAGTAATAATGTCTCAGTTTGAGTAAATTTGTTTGTTTTTCATTTTGAAAAGTATTTCTTTAAAAAAGTAAACCAACTGTTTAAAACCTTGATTTACAATTCAGCATATCTGAGGAATCTAACTCAGTGACATTAGTAATAATGACTCTAGGTGGGAATCTTTTGTGATTCTCTAATAGATGATCATGCTTCCCTAGGGTCATAGGGCATAGAGTGGACATCTCAGATTGTGGGTAGTGGTAAGTGAGGGAGGGTTTGTAAAATAAAAAGAACAACTGACCCAGTAATTCCGAATATATTCCATTCATCCTCTCTCTCTTCCCCTGTCTTAGTCACTGCTATAAAGCAATTGACCCTTATTATAGAAATATTTTATAATATAGGCCTTTACTGAAAGTGTGTAATGATTGAATTTTGAGACAATTGAATAAAAAATTGGTACCAATTCTTGGTATTTATGGGTACCAATTTTGTAGGTATTAGATTATAATGGTGTATGGTATACAAAAATACAAAACCTTTGACTATAGATTTTAGACTGCATATATCAATTAGTAAGTATGATGAATATCCTAAAGAGAAGTGTCACATGCTATGGAAACACTTAACAGAGACCCTAACCCAGTCTGGGATGGAGATGGGGGTCAGGGAAGAGCCTTTGTATTCATTTTCTATTGTTGCCACCAATTTAGCAGCTTAGAGCAACACCCATCTATTGTATCACAGTTTGTGTAGATCCAGGTGGCTTGACTGGGTTCTCTGCTTAGAGTCTTGCAGGCCTAAATCAAACTAATCAATCAGCTGGACCGGGATCTTATTTGGAGTCTCTGTGGGGAGAATCTTCAAGGTCTAGTCAGGTTGTTTGCTGACCTGTGCTGTATCTCTCTGACTTCCAATTCTGCCCTCAACTCAGAGAAAGCTTTGTCTTTAAGGGTTTAACTGATTATATTAGACCCACCAGGATAATCCAGGATAATCTCCCTTGCTTAAAATCTGAGTAATACTTAATTATATTTGCAAAGTCCCTTCACAGCAGTACCTAGATTACTGTTTGATTGTATAACTGGAGGATGGAAATCTTGGGGAGGGAGAGAGATAGTTTTAGAACTCTGCTTACCATAGCCTCCCTGCAAAGTGATCTTTGAGTTTGAGATGCAAAGAATGATTATGTGTATTAAGGGTGGTGTGACAAGGGAGTGGATAGTCTGTTAGGGAGAAGGAACAGCATATATAAAGGCCCTGAGGTGGATAGACCGTGGAAGGTTTAAAGAATTGAAAGAAGGCCAAAGACTGGATTATAGGGAAAGTCTGGATAGTTAGGCAAGGGATATTTCTTAAGGGTTTCATAGGCCATGATAATGACTTTAGGACTTAATCTAGGAGTGATAGGAAGTCATTGAAGATTTTTAAGAAGGGATATGGATAAGGGAAAATCTTTATAGGAAGAGAACAGAAAATACAAAGGCTGTGTAATGGAAGAGAGCATGACTTATTTGAGGGTCTGTGATGGAGAGAGTGATAGGAAGTATGCTTGCAGAATCAGATAGGTTCTGGATCATGGGAGGGTCCTGGTGCTAGGAATTTGAATTTCATTTTGGGTGAAATGGGAAGCTTGTAAAGGTTTTAGTGGAAGAATGGCATGATGAGATTTAAGTTAAGAGGCTCATGTGTGCTGCCTGTGGAGATTGAGTAGAGGAGGACAAGGATAGAAACAGATCAGCTAGGGTGCTGTTATAGGAGTTTAATCTAAAAATCCATCTGGATTGGGACATCCCAGTGGCAGTGGAGATGAATAGATGACTTAGCAGTGTTTCAGAAGTAAAACTGAGACAACTTGATGGGAGGAAATGGAAGGTAATGGAAAAGGAGGAGTCGGTGATATTTAGGTTTTTTGGTGGGTGTAGGATCTCTTTCTTTGGGACTGCTGTAGTAAAAAAAAATTTGTTTAGTCTGTAGTGCAGGACATAATTTCAAATTGGAACTCCGGGAGATCATAAAATTTTAGCTTTTATATGTAGATAAAAGAATAAAAAATTGAGTGCATGCATATTATGAAATAACATCTCTGCCATTTTCTTTATTTTCTTTCTCTTTTGAAGTCTTTTGGAATGCTTCTTATCCCAGGTATAGTAGTGGATTTTATAATGCTGAGCCCCCTTCCCTCGTTCCTTTCTAGTTTTTCATTAAAAGAGGGGAGAAAAGAAATTTAGAAAGGGAATAGATGTGATGTTTACTTGATTGAAACATCTTTAAAAAACTTTAAAAAACTCACTTGAGGGCCACCTGGGTGGTGGCCACCCGGTTGGTGAGTTCTTGCCCTGAATGGGGCTCCGTACTGATATTGTGGAGCCTGATTGGGATTCTCTTTCCCTCCCTCCCTCTCTCTCTCTCTTTCTCTCTCTCTCTGTCTCTCCTTCTCCCTCTCTCCCTCCCTCTCTGTCTCCCTCCCCCCCCCCCGCCCTTGCATATGTGCACAGGCTCTCCCTCTCTCAAAAATATATAAATAAACTTAACACCCCCCCCCCAAACCCACTTCACTTGACATCCATTATTATATAAAAATAGATTTTTTTTTAATTATGAAAGATTTGTATCTAGTTGCAAAAGAATGACAGGGAACTTTACTGTGCTAATTCTAATGGCCGTTCACAAATTGTGATCTACTGGATCTGCTACTATGCTGCAGAAGACTTTTTTTTTTTTTGGCAAATAAATCATATACTAATTGTTCATAAAAGTAGAAAAACTTAATTTCTTTAAAAATGTTTATTTCTTCAGTTTGATCTTTCTACTCTTTTGAGTATGAGGCTCTATTGTCCTTACTGTGTCCTTCTGCCTGTTCTGCATCACCTGCATCTAGTATTTCTTGGTTTGTTAAGCTTCAGAGCCATTTCTCACTTTGTCTCATTCACATCTGTGACCTGGTTCTCAACTGCTGCAGCTTCTGTTTCACTGAGCTCTTCACTCTTGGAAGCATAGACCAGTTATCAAACAAAGAATAGAATTGTCCTTCTGATTGATGGCAATCAAAAAAGCATGAAATAAAATACAACAACGTGAAAGTGGATGCTGTGGTATAAAGAGAGAAGACTTACCACGGGACATTTTCTTTCATGTGAGCTATTGCCTGAGCTTATTCCTGGACCGTTTTCCTTTGGAAACAAAAGTTTTGAGGTCTGGACCAGGGTTTACTTAAAGAAATGGAAGCAGAATTAGTAATAAAATGTATTGTTTTACTTATCACAGTCTACACTGATTATAAAGCTTAGCAATCTACCTAATATTGCAAAAAGTGACTCACTTCTGCATTCCAAATTTCCCAAATGCTTTTACTGGACAGAACGGTCATGGATTCAGGAATGAGCATATATTGCATAATCATAACTACCTTAAAGTTATCTTTTATGATAGAATGTCAATACTCTGTATAAGATGCTTTGATGTTTTATTATATCTTCTTTTCAGGATGTAATGGGGAGGAGCTTGGGATGATTCCCAACCTATTATTTTTCTGCTTTTCAGATTCAATAGTATATTTATATCCCTAATCTTTTCAACTATTACTGAAACAAATTATAATCTAAATGCTGAATTTGTTTCATTGGAGTCATTATGGCTATCGTCCAATATGAGGGAAGGTTTAGATTGCAGTTTAAATTTTATATTTCTTGCTTATGCTGGCAGATATGCATTACCTTGGGAATTGGTTCATTTTCTAAGAGTGAACAGCCATTAAACTTTGTCTCTATCCTTAACTAACTCTATAGGCAGTTTTAGACTTTTATTCCTAGATACCTTATTCTTCCAGATTATAACTTTCTAGAAATTTCATTCTCTGTAAGATCATTTCAGAGGCTTATTAGCATAAAACTTGACCTTCCCAGAGGATTTAGCCATATTTTATTCCTCCCTCCCCCTTCCCTCCCTGTTTCTTTTCTTTTCTTTTCCTTTTTTCTTTCTTTCTTTCTTTCTTTCTTTCTTTCTTTCTTTCTTTCTTTCTTTCTTTCTTTCTTTCTTTCTTTCTTTCTTTCTTTTCTTGGAGAGTGTGCACCTGCATGAGTTGGGAAGTGGGCGGGAGGGTGGGGGAGAGAGAAAGAATTTCAAGCAGGCTCTTCTGCTCAACATGGAGCCCAACGTAGAGCTTGATCCCACAACCCTGGGATCATGACCTGAGCTGAAATCAAGAGTTGGACACTCAAGGAGGAAAAAAAAAAAAGTTGGGTGCTCAATTGACTGAGCCACCCAGGAGCCCCAGCTATATTTTCCTTCTGTTTTTGTTTGTTTGTTTGTTTTTAATTCCTCTTAAAATGGAGCTATGGGGGAAAAAAGTTAAGCAAAGGACCTGAAGAAGGTGGTCTTGTCCCTATTTTTTATGTTTTTTTTTTTTCCTACTTAAATCTAAAGTCATTTGAGGATAGGACTTTGATCTTAATACAGTTTTTAACACCTTCTTCTCACTCCCCCTCCTTTCTCACCCCCTCCTCCCAACTCTGATAAAAGATACTTCCTCAATCCAGCAGGAGGGTTGGCAAGCATAATTTATAGCCTTAGAAAAAAAATTTTTTTAACATTTATTCATTTTTGAGAGAGAGAGAGAGAGACAGTGTGAGTGGGGGAGGGGCAGAGAGAGAGAGAAGGAGACAGAATCCAAAGCAGGCTCTAGGCTCTGAGCTGTCAGCACATAGCCAGATGTGGGGCTCCAACTCATGAACCCTGAGATCATGACCTGAGCTGAAGTCGTCCCAACTGAGCCAGCCTGGTGCTCCATAATTTGTAGCCTTTTGAGGAAAGTTTAACATTTCTTTCATGGTGATCTTATGAGAATACAAAGTATCTCTATACTTTGGAATCAACTATAGTTGGCTCTTAAAGGAGAAGGTTTCTGTGAACATCTGTTGATATTTACTCAAGGATAGTCTTTACTAGGAGGTTTTGGTAGGTAAGAAATCATTTTGCAAGCATCCCTTTTGCAATTGATAGATATTTGAATATTGATAGTTATTCACTTGGTAGATTTTTGTATTTAAAGAATTATGTACAGAGACATAATTAAGAGATCTTACTCTTTAATGGGAAGATTTAGTATTGTTATGAGATCAGTTGTCCCTAAATTAATCTAAAAATGTGTGATCACATTAAAAATACCAACAGTACTTTATTTTTTTTATTTTTTTTTAACGTTTATTTATTTATTTTTTTTTTAAATTTTTTTTTCAACGTTTTTATTTATTTTTGGGACAGAGAGAGACAGAGCATGAACGGGGGAGGGGCAGAGAGAGAGGCAGACACAGAATCGGAAACAGGCTCCAGGCTCTGAGCCATCAGCCCAGAGCCCGACACAGGGCTCGAACTCCCGGACCGCGAGATCGTGACCTGGCTGAAGTCGGAGGCTTAACTGACTGCGCCACCCAGGCGCCCCTTAACGTTTATTTTTAAAAAAAAAATTTTTTTTTTCAACGTTTATTTATTTTTTGGGACAGAGAGAGACAGAGCATGAACGGGGGAGGGGCAGAGAGAGAGGGAGACACAGAATCGGAAACAGGCTCCAGGCTCCGAACCATCAGCCCAGAGCCGGACGCAGGGCTCGAACTCACAGACCACGAGATCGTGACCTGGCTGAAGTCGGACGCTTAACCGACTGCGCCACCCAGGCGCCCCTTTAACGTTTATTTTTGAGACAGAGAGAGACAGAGCATGAACGGGGGAGGGTCAGAGAGAGGGAGACACAGAATCTGAAACAGGCTCCAGGCTCTGAGCTGTCAGCACAGAGCCCAACGCGGGGCTCGAACTCATGGACCGCGAGATAATGACCTGAGCCAAAGTCGGCTGCTCAACCGACTGAGCCACCCAGGCGCCCCACCAACAGTACTTTAAAGGTCTTGGCACACTCATTCCATACTTTTGAATGGAAAAATAAACACATAGAATAGTCCTGATAATTCTAAAAAAGGAGAGGAATGAGAAGCAGAGGTCTACCAGGCATCAGATGTATTATAAAACTTCATTGATTAAAGGTTTGCTATAGTGTATAAATAAATAGTATATACATTAATTAAAAGTTTTTACTTATTTTTAAAGTTTTTTAAATTATTTATTTATTTTTATTTTAGAGAGAGAGCACTAGCAGCGGAGAGGGGCAGAGTGAGAGAGAGAGAGAGAAAGTGTGCAAGCAGGTCCCATGCATCCTTTACCCAGACTTCCCCAGTGGTAACATCTTGTATGAGTACAGTAAAATATCACAACCAGGAAACTGACATTGATTCAATTCACAGAGCCTATCAGATTTTGCCAGTTTTACATGCACTCTTTTGTGTGTGTTTTACATTTCTATGTAGTTTTATCATGTGTAGCTTCATGTCCCTGCCCCACAATTCAGATCCAGAATGGTTCTAAAACCACAAAGCTGGGAGCACTTGGCTGGCTCAATTGGTGGAGCATGTGGCTGTTGATCTCAGGGTTGTGAGTTCGAGCCCCATGTTGGGTGTAGAGATTACTTAAATAAATAAATTGAAAAAAAAAACCAAGACCATGAGGCTCCTTTTTGCTACCCCTTTGTAGTCATACCAACTCTCCTCTACCTGCCTCCTTCTTAATCCTTGCCACCCCCTAATCTGTGTTATATCTCTATAATTTTGTTATTTCAAGAATTATAAAATGAGATCATGTAGCATATAACCTTTTGAAACTGGCCTTTTTCTTTTTTATCTAGCATATTCTTGAGATCCATTCAAGATGTTAAGTGTATCAATGGTTTCTTTTTTATTGTTGAGTTGTATTCCATGGTAATGACATACCACGGTTGTTTATCCATACACTTGTTGAGGGACATTTGGGTAGCTTCCAGTTTTTTGCTATTACAAGTAAAGCTTCTATGAACATTTGTATATAGGCATTAGAACATAAGTTTTCATTTCTTTGGGGTATATGTCCAAGAGTGTAATTTCTGAGGCATATGGTAAATACATGTTTAGTTTTATAAGAAACTGATAAATGTTTTTTCAGAGGAGATGTACCATTTTACATTTCCACTGGTTACATATAAATGATCTAGTTTCGGGTGATAGGGATTGAGGAGGGAACTTGTTGGGATGAGCACTAGGTGTTGTATGTAAGCCAATTGGACAATAAATTATATTAAAAAATGATCTAGTTTCTCTGCATCTTTGCCAGCATTTCATATTTCACTATTTTCTATTCTGATCATTCTGATGGGTACATAGTGATATTTCATTGTGGTTTTAATTCACATTTCACCAATGGCTAATGATGTCAAACTTCTTTTCATGTGTTTACTTGCCATTCATATCTCCTTTTCTGTGAAATATCTGTTCATGTCTTCTATTTTTCTGATTGGATTATTAGTCTTTTTGCTGTTGAGTTCTGAGAATTCTTTATTTTTTTTTAATGTTTATTCATTTTTGAGGAACAGAGAGAGAGAGAGCGCGCGCGCGCGAGCAAGCACATGCATGGGGGAGGGGCATAGAAAGAAAAGGAGACACAGGAGCCAAAGCAGGCCCTAGGCTCTGAGCTGTCAGCACAGAGCTGGATGCGGGGCTCGAACCAGGCTCATGAACCGCGAGATCTTGACCTGAGTTGAAGTCCGACGCCTAACTGACTGAGCCACCCAGGCACCCCGAGAATTCTTTATATATTGTAGATATAAGTTATTTGTTGGACATATGGTTTGCAAATATTTTTTCCCAGTCTGTAGTTTGTCTTTTTGTTCTCTTAATAGGGTTTTTGCAGAGTAAAATTTATTAATTTTTCTTTTTATGGGTTGTGCTTTTGTTATCAAGAACCCTTCCCTGGCTATAGATTCTGAAGATTTTCTTATTTATTTTTTTTCTATGTTTTTTTTCTTCTAACATTTCACATTTAAGTTCATAAGTCATTTTGAGTTAATTTTTATATGAGGTGTGAGGTTCATGTTGAGATTCTTTTCTTCTTTCTTTCATTTTGCACATGGGTGCTCAGTTGCTCTAGCCCCTTTTTGTTGGAAAGGAATTGCTTCATATTTAACACTATGAAATGATCTTTTTCTGGTTTAAGCCTTTTTTGGGGGGGTCTTGAATTCAACCTTGTGGGGTATTAAGATACAACTCTTGTATTGTTTGTATTTGCCTAGTATACTTTTGCTTTGTTTTATTATCTTCAGCTTTCAAAAACTCTTAATTTTCGATTTTAGTTTATGTTATGGAGTTGGGTTTTGTTTTTATGCTCCAGTCTGAAAGTCTTTTGCTCTGGTGAGTTTAGCTCATTTACATTTATTAAGAGGAAAGATGTTGGCCTAGGTTTTGAAACATAACTTTGTATTTTGCTTTTGTGTTTTTTTTTAACTTAAAAATAAATTTCTAACTATGTGGTATGTTTATTTTTGCCCAGTTATTTGTAGAAGGTTGTATGAGTATGGGGGCATGTCCTCCTACATTCCAGGCTATCTAGAATTTTCGTTACGATCCAGGATTTAATGTGCTAATTTGCTCAGCTTTTATTTTTCCCAGCCAATAGGGTTAGGCAACTGTATATTTTTTCCTAATACAAAACTTCTTTTCTACCCTGCTGCCATAGAAACAAAGTTCTTTGTAAACAGGGCACTTCTAATTTTTTTTTTTCTTTTAACATTTATTCATTTTTGAGAGACACAGTGTGAGCAGTGGAGGGACAGAGAGAGAGGAAGACACAGAATCTGAAGCAGGCTCCAGGCTCTGAGCTGTCAGCACAGAGCCCAACACAGGGCTCGAACTGACAGACTGCGAGGTCATGACCTGAGCTAAAATCAAGAATCAGAGGCTTAACTGACTGCCTCTGTAAACACGGCATTTCTGAATGATTTCTCTTTAAGCTCTCTGCCTTCTCTGTTTCACTGCTGGAGCCAGATGGAGGAGTTTCTGCCTATGTAGCATGCGTTTCTTACTCCTTTCTTTCTTTCTTTTTTGGAGAGAGTGTGTAAGTGGGGAAGGGCAGAGAGAGAGAGGGAGAGAGAATCCCAACTGAGCCACCCAGGTGCTTCTATCTTATTCTTGTTATAAACATGGGGTTTAGGCTTTTCCACTTTGGGAAGTTTGTCTTGCTCCCTCTTTGTGAGATAAGCAGTTTTCCTTCTCAGCTTGCACTCTTAATCTTCATGATCTCCATGGCTTTTGGGAGTTGGATTTAGCTATATCTTAATTTTACCAGAACAAGAATTTGTGTGTTTTCTTTAAAAATTTTTAAATGTTTATTTATTTTTGAAGGAAAGAGAGACAGTGAGCAGGGGAGAGGCAGATAGAGAGGGAGACTCAGAATCCAAAATGGGTTCCAGGCTCTGAGCTGTCAGCACAGAGCCGGACATGGGGCTCGAACCCACAAACCACGAGATCATGACCTGAGATAAAGTCGGACACTTAACTGACTGAGCCACCCAGGCGCCCCAAGAATTTGTGTTTTATTCTCCTTGTTGTTTGGAGTATTTCTTTTTTTTTAAAAAAAAATTTTTTTTTCAACGTTTATTTATTTTTGGGACAGAGAGAGACAGAGCATGAACGGGGGAGGGGCAGAGAGAGAGGGAGACACAGAATCGGAAACAGGCTCCAGGCTCTGAGCCATCAGCCCAGAGCCTGACGCGGGGCTCGAACTCCCGGACCGCGAGATCGTGACCTGGCTGAAGTCGGACGCTTAACCGACTGCGCCACCCAGGCGCCCCTGTTTGGAGTATTTCTAAGGAGAGAAGAGGGAAAGGGAAATTATGCCACTATTCTCTAAGTAGGAGTCAGTAGTAATAAATCTTTAGTATCATCACAAAATATGTTGCTTTGTTTTCATAAGTTGTATCTAATTATTAGGAGAGCAAAAACCTTTATTGTTTTATAGATTTTTGAAGTACCTTATTGTTTTCCCTAAATTTCATTTTAAAAATACAAAATAATTTCATTTAATTTAGCCTTAAAGGTAAACTATGTGTTCTACCTTTTCAAGTCTTGAAGGAAATGTATTGTTTGATAGTTCATTTTCTCCAGCAATAGTTCTGACAAAAACCAAAAGGAGAATCTATGGTCCACAAAGGGGGATTACTCAGTTTTGTTTTGAGGTAAAGAAATACATTTCAATTCTTACAGTTTTACACTTTGAAAATTATGTATGCTTTTTCAAAATACCCATTTAAGAAAATTTACTGATTTCTTCAGAATTCTGTCACTATCTCTGCCATTCCTTGTCCTGTGTTCTGTTTTCCTATCCTTTTTTTTTCCCTATATCATCTCTCTGCTGGCACTGTTTCAGTGGGTTTGTAATGGAGAAATAGTATGAGAGTTTTCTGTTGTAGAATACTTGAAGATTGTGAAAAGTACGTTTAACTTCTCCTCTTCCTCCCCTTCCCTTCCCTTCCCTTCCCTTCCCTTCCCTTCCCTTCCCTTCCCTTCCCTTCCCTTCCCTTCTCCTTTCCCTTCTCCTCTCCCTTCATTTTTATGATATAAACAACTACCCAAGTATGAAAAAAAAAGACACCGAGCATTGTCAATAATGTCTTTTTTCGTACTTACGTAGTTGTCTGTATCATAAAAATGAACCAGCACAATATAACAAGCATGTATTGGTTATCTATTGCAGTGATAAATTTTCTTAGAACTTAGCAGCCTAAAACTACAAATGTTTATTATCTCTCACAGTTCCTGAGGGGTAGGGATGTGGGAGCAGATTACTTGGGTGGTTCTAGCTCGGGGTCTTTATTCATGTATAAATTGCAGTTAAGCTGTTGGCTGGAGCTGCAGTTACCTCAAGGCTTAACTAAGGCTGGAAAATTTACTTCTAAGCTCAACACACGTAGTTGTTGGCAGGCCTCATCTCTTTGCTGGCTATTTGCCACAGACCTCTATTTTTTGCCACATGGGCCTTTCCGTAGAGTTCCCTGAATTTCCTCATATCATACCAGCTGGCTTCTCTTAGAGCAAGTAATCCAAGAGAGAGAAAGATGGGGAGTGGAAGAGGAGGCCTAACGTGGAAGCTGCAGTCCTTTATAACCTAATCTTGAAGTGACATACTGTCACTTCCACCATATTCTATTAGTTACACAGAACAACACCGGTCAGAGAGGACTACATAAAGGTGTGGCTACCAGGAGACAGGGTTCACCGGTGACTTACCTTGCAGGCGAACTCCAAGGAATAGCAATGATCTATTTCAGAGTGAAGAGGTCATGTAAATCCAGATACAATGTATTTTTTTTTATGAAATTGTGAATAATGTTTATATGCTTATTCTGCCATGTTCCATGGAGAAAGAGGTATTTTGCTATATTTACATTGAATTTAAGAGATGATCTTAGCAAGTTTGTGATTAGTATCATTCTTTGGTTCCCTTTTAATATCATCTGAGGTTTTATTCTAATGTAAGTCCTAAAGAATTCTCCTCAAAAATCTTTGAAAGGAGGTGTCTAGCCAAGTTTACTTATCAAATATTTATTTGAAGGTAAGTTTTCTTTTTCTTTCAGATAGCTTATTCTGTTTAGTAGAGAAGATCCTTCCAGTGTGAAATAATAGAGGAGGAGTAACAACTTACATTTGTACAGTGTGCTGGAGTTGTAAAACGTGCTTTTCCCTCAGTACCTGGGAATGGACAAATTTTGGGGGTTGATACTTACTTAAGAAGAAGAAATCTATAATTTGTTTTCTTTTGGGGACTTCATAAACCTCTTTGAGAATGATGAACACAATGGTCTCTCCAGAGGGATACACTTATGCACACAAAGGTAATTTCACAATTTTGGGGCATCCTCAGAAGGTGCATGGATTTTAGATTGAGAACTCCTTCTTTGAAAGCAGAGGTAGACCTTTGATGGTCTCTGAAAGAAAGGAGTACTTTCTGATTTTCAAAATAGAAAGGGAAGCAATATACTGAACTCTAACTGGAAATGTATATTTCTTTTCATTGTATAAGGCTTTTAATTTACTTATCCTAATGATGGTTTTTCTTTCTGAATTTTGCTTCCTCCGTAGCATCTGGAGCATAAGAACAGTACTTATTTTCTTCTTTTCCAAGAGAACAGAAAGAAATAGTAAGTTTAATTTCTATATTTTTATAAATACATTACAAAAAAACTCTATCTTCTAGTGCATTGGTTTCTAATTGAATGGCAGGTTGTGAAATGTATATTGAAATGACAATGTGGTAAATATTGAAGAGTTGTTTACTATCAAGCATTTTGTATGATCAACGTTGTTCTGTTTTTTTCATTTGTGTTATTTTTGTCTTCATTTAGAATATTTTTTATGCAAATAATTTCTTTCTTTAAATCAAGAGAAATTATTACTTGTTAATTTTTATACAAAACTTTTGTCGCATCATTCTCTTTAAAAATTTTTTTTAATTATTATTATGTTTACGTATTTTGGGAGAGAGAGAGAGACAGAGTGTGAGTGGGGGAGGGACAGAGAGAGAGGGAGACACAGAATCCAAAGCAAGGCTCCAGGCTCTGAGCTGTCAGCACAGAGCCCGACACGGGGCTCCAACCTATGAGTGTGAGATCATGACCAGATTCAAAGTTGGACACTCAACCGACTGAGCCACCCAGGCGCCCCTGCACCATTCTCTTTAACCTCACAGCTCCTAGGCTTTTGTTTTTATGGAAACTGCAAATTATGGTAATATCTCCTTCTGTAATCTGTCTGTGTACAGATTTTAAAGATTTTCCGGTCTTAAAAATATGAGTTATAAACAAAGATAGGCAAATTTTGTTATAAATGAACTTTATATGTGACTTCTTTTTTCTTGTTTTAACTTCTAATTTTGGGAAATTTCATATGCATAATTACCTATACAAAAGTAGGGTGAATAATAAGTTCTCATATACCTGTCACACAACATTAACAATCACCAATTGATGGTCAGTCTTGTGTCATTTTTACCTCCACCCACTTTTCTACCTACTGTATTATTTTGAAGTAGATCCCAGTTATATCTATCTATAATAGGCTTTAAAAATACATTATGTAATATATTATCATTCAGGAACATAATATTATATCTAAAAAATTTTTAATATCATAAAATATTAAATATGTTTTGTTTGACTCAAGATCCAAAGAAGATTCATACAGATATATGGCCCTCCTCACTTATGACTTCTCTTCAGCCCAGTTTAGGTTCTCTGGTCTAGTCTAGTGACCCTTCCTTGCAGATACCCTTGACTCCTTTGTCCCTCTTTCCCATCCTACTTGTCTGGCAAAAACTGCACCTTGTTTAAATACAATAATATGCTTAATCTATGACTGGCAAAAACTTCGATATGCTTAATCTATCCCTGCATCAGAAAAGCTAAACTTATTTAAATATGTATTCAGTACTGCTACACAGTCCTATTTTATAGTTCCCTAGAAAATTCACTTTTTTCTTTTTGAGAGCATTTTTTGAGATTGTATTTCTCTTCAAATCACTAATACCTGCCTCTCTGCAAAAAAACAAAAATCAAATCAAAATAAAGCCAACCAATCAACCAACCAAATAAAAATTCAAAATCTACAAACAAACAAAATCCCACAAAATCCACCTGGCCACTCTCACGTGATAGTCTCACTTTATGGAGAAAATGGATGTAAACAGAGGAGAGCTGCCTCTACTACCAAATGTATCAAGTTGGCTTCATCTGTTTCTCCTTCAGTTATGTTGTCATCCTTCAGTGGTAGTCTGGAAGACTGAGTGTGATCCCATTTATGGTTAAGCCCTCCGTTTATGTTTTGGGTTCTAGATACTCTGGCCATCTCGAGAACTTTGCGCTTGCCGTTATCTCTTCTTGCAGTTATCCTCTTCTGCATTATCTGTTGCTGTTGGACTGTCTCTATTGGTGTATCATCCTGCCTCCATACGGTCAGCTGGAGGGGAAAACCCTATCCTGACCCCATACTCCCTTTAATCTACCATGCATTCCTGTCTCTCCTTCAAAGTCTTAATCATCTGTACCTCCACAATTATCTTGAATCTGACCACTTCTAACCTGCTTTACCACTACTACTGTCCTAATTCAGGTCATTATTATCTCCTACTTGTACCGTTGCAATGGCTTCCTCACTAGTCTCTTTTTGAGGTACAGATCAGTTCTCTTGTCTTAAAATTCTCTGATGGCTGCCAGAGTAAATCTGAATTCTTTACCCCTACTTTCTGGCTTATGCCCCATTTCTCTGACTTCATCTCTCTCCACTCTTTTTTTTTTTTCACTTTTGCTCCAGCCATCTTTTTGTCTTACAGACAAGTTTTAGTTCTCTGAACATCAGTTTCCTAATTTGTAAAATGGAAGCATGTATTAACAACATCATTAACATGAAATATTTGTTTTGGCAAGCTATTGTGAGTATTAAGAGAAACTATATGCCAAAGCATATGAAAATTGCAAAGTGTTATATACATGTGGACTGATGACACTGGTTATTCTTTTCCATTCCTTATTCTTTTTTATTTTTCTTGCCTTTTGAATTATTTTTGTCTGATTTAAGTGGGAACAGCAGATATCCTGCTTTTCCCAGTGGATTTTCAGTGGAAGAGCTTTTAATTTTTACCATTATAGATGATATTTGCTGTGGTTTTAAAAAATATTGATACTTTTTATCATATTAAGGAAATTAAGGTTATGGTGTTGTTTCCAGTGATATTTAGTAATATAGTAGATGCCAGGAGGACAAGAAGAAGTCTAAAACAAATATGTTCTCTGACTTCATGGAACTAACAAACTAGTGAAAAATATAAGAAAACTTATTTTAAAAGAGTGGTTGGAAACTCTTCTCTAAGGAAATTAAATACGTGAATATTTTATCTTACAAATAGGCACACCAGGACATGGTTATTATATAAAGGGGTTGGTTTAAAAATTTATTTCATGGATCCTTTTATTTAAAAAGAGTTATTGTGGGCACCTGGGTGGCTCAGTCAGTTGAGCAGCCAACTTTGGCTCAGGTCATGATCTCACAGTTCGTGAGTTTGAGCCCCACGTTGGGCTCTGTGCTGACAGCTCAGAGCCTGGAGCCTGCTTTGGATTCTGTGTCTCCCTCTCTCTGCCCCTCCCCCACTCATGCTCTGTCTCTGTCTCTCAAAAATAAATAAAGATTAAAAAAATAAATAGAAGGAATTACTGTACATTTGAATAGGTATTACATGTACATTTAAAATAGACTTCATAAAAGATTGTCTTGCAATCCTGCACATATTTTTTTTTAGCATAAAATCACTTATAATATTTATTTTTTTAAGCCTGAAGCTTTGATTGTGTCTTTGCCTTTTACTCTCTTTAGTTTTATTTCTTTTGTTATATACCTAGTATAGAATAAGTGTTGGCAAACCATAGCCTGTGGGTCAAGTCCTGCTTACCACCTGTACAGGTCATGATCTAAGAATGATTTTAGCAGTTTTAAATCATTGAAAAATTCAAAAGAATAATATGTAGTGATATTACATTTATATGAAATCCAAATTTGTTTTTATTAAAGCAAAACGCTGTCCTTTCATTTCCATGTTGTCTGTAGCTGCTTTCATTCAGAGTTAAGTAGTTGTGACAGAGTGTATGTGGTACTCAGTACTTCAGACTGTTACAGGATGTACAACAAATCACACTGACACAGTTATAACTCGACATTTCAAGTGCCATCTCTATTGTGACAGTTTTCTTTTTATTAAATTATCAATGCATACTCATCATATAAAAACAGTAAGAGAAGATTGGACTTTGAATGTTGCATTTTTAGGGCATAGTGGACTGTGGATTATTTTGTTATCAAACTGCAAAGCATTGTGTTTATTACTCAATGACATTATAACTGTGCTAAAAGAATACAAATAGACATTGACATTACCATACTGATTACTCATTATGATATTCCCAATTCAGAGAAAAGCAATGGTCAGAAAAATTGGAACATTTAAAACGGAATATATCATCAGAGCTGAATTTCTTCATAAAAATAAAAAGTGAAAATGAAGCTTCAACCAAATAAGTTTCTGAGTGGCTTATTAGTGAAGCAGAGAAAGCCATTTACCAATGGTGAATTAATGAAATTGTGTTTGATTGCAGCAGCTGAAGAAATGTGT
Organism: Prionailurus bengalensis; assembly: GCF_016509475.1. Classification (NCBI taxonomy): domain Eukaryota; kingdom Metazoa; phylum Chordata; class Mammalia; order Carnivora; family Felidae; genus Prionailurus; species Prionailurus bengalensis. Next base: position 164,956,556 of record NC_057345.1, on the reverse strand, counting down.
TCAGAGAAAGTATACTTTTTTAATTAGTAAGTAGCCTTTTGACAAGAACAATCGCTTGAAGAATTGAGAATATCGGAAGCAAGATAGTTAATTTAAAAACATGGCAAATGATTTCAAGTGATCTTCCAGTTGGCTCTGATACTGCTCAGTTGTAGTTTATTTGAGGAGTCAGTACTGAGGTTGAAGTAACTGAATTAACTTCTGTGACAAGTCTGTGTGAAACAACTTCAGGACAAAATATTTTTAAAGTTAAAAAACTACCAATTCAGTAGGACCTGAAGTGGAATCTGCCGAGATGTATTATAATATTGGTGGTAAAATATTTCCAAAGACGACATACAGATGACCCGCAGACAAATGAAAAGGTGCTCAACGTCAGGGAAACACAAATCAAAACCACAATGAGATATCATTTCACACCAGTCAGAATGACTAGTATCAAAAGGATAAGAAACAAGCTTTGGCAAGGACGTGGAGAAAAAGGAACCCTTGTGCACTATTGGTGGGAATGAAAATTGGCACAACTACTTAGAGAATAGTATGGAGGTTCTTCACAAAATTAAAAACAGAAATACCGTATGATCTAATAATTTCATTATTATTCTTTCTTTCTTTCTTTCTTTCTTTCTTTCTTTCTTTCCTTTTCTTTTCCTTTCTTCCTTCCTTCCTTCCTTCCTTTCTTTATTTCATTATTATTTATTATTATTTCAATAATTTCATTATTTACCCAGAGAAAATGAAGACCCTAACTTAAAAAAGTATATGTACTCCTATGTTTATCTGTTTATTGCAAGATTATTTACAATAGCTACAGAAGCAACCTAAGTGTTCATCAATAGACAAATGGATAAGGAAAATGTGGTGTGTGTGTGTGTGTGTGTGTGTGTGTCTGTGTGTGTGTGTAGATATACAATGGAATATTACATAGCCATAAAAAGGCCATTTGAGACAACATGGATGGTCTTAGAGGGTATTATGCTAAGTGCTAAGTGAAACAAGTCAGACTGAGAAGGACAAAAAACATGATTCCACTCATAAATGGAATCTAAAAAATATGAATAAACAAAAAGCAGAATCAGACCTATAAATATAGAGAACAAATTGATGGTTGCCAGAGGAGAGGGGGGTGGGGGATTGAGAAAAAATGGGTGAAGAGGGGAGGGAAATATAGGCCTCTAGTTATGGAATGAGTAGGTCATGGTATTAAAAGGCACAGCATACAATCAATGATACTGTAATAGCGATATAATGGGACAGATGATAGCTATACTTGTGGTGAATAGCCTAACATATAAACTTGTCAAATCACTAAGTTGTACACCTGAAACTAGTGTAACATTGTGTGTCAACTGTACTAAAAAATATGTGTGAAGCAGAAAAAAGGGTTATTTGGATTAATTTACAAAACTTGTGGAACTGTAAGGTGTTTAAATTCTATGGTTATTCCTCTTGTTAGGCAATAGCAGATACTTTGCAGAGCATAGTTGAACCTATCATGTGTTATTAAATTAGTAGTGTCAATGGGGAACTTTATTCTCATGAACTTGAATATTGTCAGTTATGTGAACTTTAATCAGAAATAGAAGCTGAATATCTTAACCTGCCCAGCCCCACAGCACTTTGATGGCTCAGCAATGGTAAAGTTTTATGGTAGTATTTTGAGCTTAGGGCCTACACTGAAATATTTCTGCATGAGAAGAACCTTTTTCAACCACTGTGATGGAATGCTGACTAATTTGGAAAATTAGCTTTTGCTGCAGAGTTGATAATGGTTCTTAATGAATTATACCTAAGATTGCAAGACAAAACAGTCCTTATATGCAAAACCTATACTGATGTAAAACAGGTATCATTGTAATGACAAAAAGTAATTAAAAAAAAAAAGGCTATGACAAGTTAAAACAAGAAGCAAGATCTCCATTCCCACAGAAATTTGCAGCAGATATGTTATCTGATCTCGAACTATAGTTCCAGCAGTGTTTTCCATACCCCACTCAAGTAGAAAGGAAATTTCCATATTTCCTTTCCATTTAACTGTGCAGTTGAGGGGCTTCCACTTATCTTCAATTGGAAGTGATTCATTTCCAATGTTATGACAAGGTAAGGTAAATATCAATAGAAGAATTAAAGAATTCTACAAATCCCTTCCAAACAGTGAATATGCTCAATTAAATCATGAGCTTGTGGTTTGATTTCAATATTTAGCAGTACCTATCTGTTCGAAAAAACATTTTGAAAAATCAAGTATGTAAAATTTCATCACAAATCAACTTTAACATATTAACATTTGCAGTCAGTTTTGATAGGGAACACTGACTTCTTTTTTTCTTTTCAATTTTTGTTTAAATTCTAGTTACTGAACACAAGTGCAATATTGGTTTCTGGAATAGAATTCAGTGATTCATTACTCACATACAACACCCAGTGCTCATCACAAGTACCCTCTTTTTTTTTCCCCAATAGAATTTATTGTTGAGTTGGCTAATATACAGTGTATACAGTGTGCTCTTGGTTTTGGGGTTAGATTCCCGTGATTCACCGCTTACATACAACACCCAGTGCTCATCCCAACAAGTGCCCTCCTCAGTGCCCATCACCCATTTTCCCCTCTCCCTTCTCCCCCAGCCCCCATCATCCCTCAGTTTGTTCTCTGTATTTAAGAGTCTCTTATGGTTTGCCTGTTTGTAACTATTTTTTTCCCCCATCCTTTCCCCCATGGTCTTCTGTTAAGTTTCTCAAGATTCACATATGAGTGAAAACATGATATCTGTCTTTCTCTGACTGACTTACTTCACTTAACATAATACCTTCCAGTTCCATCCATGTTGCTGCAAATGGCAGGGTTTCATTCTTTCTCATTGCCAAGTAGTATTCCATTGTACGTATAAATCACGTCTTCTTTATTCATTTATCAGTTGATGGACATTTAGGCTATTTTCATAATTTGGCTATTACAACAAGTGCCCTCATAATACCCATCACCCATCTAGCTCATCCCCCACTCTCCTCTTTCCATCAACCGTCAGTTTGTTCTCTTTGAGTCTCTTATGGTTTGTTTCCCTCTCTACCTTTTCTCCCCCACTCATATGTTCATCTGTTTTGTTTAGGGAACACTAATTTTGAACCTCAATTAAGTGAAATGTTATCTCCCCACCCAAAAGAAAATAATTCAGTTTTTTTCATTGTTAGACCTATGTTACCAAAAAATTAAACTCAATTATTGTATTTGAATTTTATCAATAAGGATTTGTGGATGTTTGTTTTTTCTTATGCCTTAAACGTGCTGACTCAATTTTGCCTTTTGGCCTGTAATGCCTAAAATATTTACTGTCTAGTCCTTTGTAGAAAAGGTTTGCTGACTTCTGGGTTAAGGGATAAATATTTGGCTTGGTCTTAACTAACTGTAGATGACTATTCTCTTTAAAGATGTTAACAGACTTCTTTTTCCCCTTTAGTAATAATAAGTCTGCTAGCATATTAAAAACTAAAATATTTTGGAGAAATTGTAGTAAAATCTTTTTATAAGTTTGTATTTGAATTTTTACATAAATAATATACTTTGATTTGGGTATTCAGATGCTTGCTACCCCAGAACTTCGATGAAGAAATAATAATTTTATTATAAATTTAATTAAAAATCAAGAATATTTATTTAAATTCTATTTGGTAAAATGTTTAAATCTTTTTAAGTTTTGAAAGGTGTTTTATTCTATGTAAAGTTGATTTTTCTCTGATTGTAAATATATAGGCAAAAATATGAAATACGTATGTGTAAAAATTGAGATAATCTTTATCTGTACGCATCAGTGAGAAATCCTAAAATGAGAAAGTATTCTTGTGGTTGCTTAATATATATCATTTGGCGTGCTATTTTAAGATACCTAAGTATCTTAATATCTGACTTAGCTTTGATTTAAATCTTGTTTTCTAGATGAAGCATTGGATGATTTAAAATCCCAGAAGAAAAAAATAGTAAGTTATTTAAAATTAATTTATATAAAACAAATACATTAAGAATTGAATAAGTAATGTTTATCGATTATAAGTAATGACTCTCCAAGTAACAAGTATGCTTTTAGATAGCATTTTAATGCTGAAGCTAAATTATGTATAATTTTACTAGTTAATAATGATTGACAGGAAAAAGTAGTTACATGGACCTTTTTGATTCTGAGAATCTATGTCAGTTGGAAGCTGAAAAGCAAGTAAATGAATCATATTGGAGGCTTAAATGAGGCAGAAGGGTAAAAAGGTAGGTGTCCAGTTTGATTATTAGAGCCAAAAAAGGTCAGTTCTAGGTTTTTTGGACAGTTCTCAGGTATTCTGGCTGAAGAAAGGGGGAAGGAAAGAATTGTTTTTTTCATTTTCTATCAGCAGCTCTGATCACATGGGTATCTCTTGTGGGGCCAGTTAGATGTGTCCTTCAGACATTTGGAAAGGGGGCTAAGCATAAGAGATGAAGGACCCGAGATATTTAGATGTTGATATAGCATAGTCTCTAATAAGTGAATTGAACTTGGTGTTTGACTTGAATTTATATATACTTTTTTGTATAATTATTTTTGAAGTATGAAAATGATAATTGATAGCAATAGCATGTTATGTAGAAACTTATTTAATGAAATTTAATCAAATGCAAATGATCAATGTATTTTAGAGTAACATGTAATAAGTAACAATTATGTATGAAACTAATCAAAATTATGGAGGTTAAGATTAATGTCAAAAATTATTCTGTGAAGGTGCCTGGCTGACTTGGTTGGTACAGCATGTGACTTTTGATTTTGGGGTCATGAGTTCAAACCCCATGTTGGGCTTAGAGCTTACCTAAAAATTTTTTTTTCTGTGAATTGGTAATAAAAGTCTTGAGGGTTTTAAGTACTTGAAAAATAAAGGACCTTTAATTCTGAAAGGATTTCTTGTTTGAGCTGCTTCAGTGTTCTTTGAGTTATTTGTCAACATTGCATTGGCATTTTTAATGGTCCTGAAACATAGAAATATTGCCATTATATCTTATTGTATTTCTTGCGTTTCACGCATTATGGAACAGCCAGAAATTCAAAATGAGGAAATACTGATGTTTCTCAGTAATATACAAGTTGTGATATGATTGATTCGGTTTGCTGATGTGATAAAAAGAAGAGCTGATAGAGTTGACCAGAGCCAAACCCCACTTGTACCAAAATGGAGAAATTCTGATGAAAGTAGAAAGTACAAGGAAGAAGACAAAAGAAAAAAGAAAAAAATAGAAAATTAAAAAAAATTTTTAAGTGATGAAGAGCTGACCCAGTGTCATTGGTATCATATGACCAGAAAGCAGAAACTTGGGGTAATCTTGGAGTAACAGCAGACTTGGAAAACTCTGTGAAAAGGCAAGCCAAGCTATTTGTTTCTTCTTTCATAGCCCTTGAAGGAATCACAACACAAATATACTTTACCTAGGTCTGACAGTTGGGAAATTCAGTTCAGGGTTCAACCTATATATATCTATATATATTTTTTAATGTCTATATGGTTCAAGAGGCGTCAATATTGCAGAATAGTTCAGTATGTCTTGTTTCTTGCAGTATGATTAAAGAAAAATAAGTTGGCTGCTCCAACTCATTAATTAGGGAACACAATTTGTATTGATTTGACTGTTATTTGTTATAATACTGTTGTTACTGGGAACTAGTCCCTGGCCTTTATTACTCAAGCCCTTAACAGAGCTGCTTTGCTTGAGTTGCATTACATTTTGTTTAGAACAATAGGTGTTAAGGGTGAGTTGGTAAGGAGCACAGTGCTTGCTCATGATTGTGCTGGTAATGAGAGGAAAAAGAAGGATACTACTTTTTTTTCAACGTTTATTTATTTTGAGAGACAGATTGAGTGTGCGCAAGCCTGCGCATGCATGCACAGGGAGGGGGCAGAGAGAGAGGGAGAGAGAATCCCAAGCAGGCTCTGCACTATCAGCATGGAGCCTGACATGGGGCTTGATTTCACAAACTGTGAGATCATGACCTAAATCGAAATCGAGAGGATGCTTAACCAACTGGACTACCCAGGCACCCCTGAAGGGATACTACTTTTGAACAAAAGCTAACTGTAATAAAAACTGATCTTCTTCATTGATGTTTAAGTTTAAACTATACATTTATAGCTTTAAAAATACTTTTATTATTGAAATGCCTGTGGAAAAGTAACTTTTATCAGTGTAAAATTATCCAACTCCTGTCTCTCCTCTTTTAATAACAAAATGAATATAAACTGTATTTACTACTTGACATTTTATTAAAGGTGGTTTCCTTAGGGATGCATCTCTTTATTCTGAATAGATTTGTAATATAATTTATAAATTTGTATAAGTGTAATTTGTAACAATGAACATGAACTATCAATTGATTAAAAAGTTAAATTATTTAGGAAAATTAGTATCTTGACAGTTTTAAATCTAAGAATTTAATGTAAGTATTTACTTATTAAAATAAAGCTAGGAATTAATCTTTAATTATCTAAAAAACTCCCAAGTCTAGATACGTACATTTTGCTACTCAAAAAAAATATATATATATAGCTTTAAAATTTATTGTTTAGTAGATAATCCCTCTGCATCCAAGAGCATCCCATCAAAACAGTTCAGAATCAGGATCCATCAAACACAAGTGTTGAAATTTAAGTGGCTTCATGAAAATGGTGTACTTTTTCAAGAACAGTATTTCTATGTGGTAATTCCTTTCTGGAATTCTCAGGAAATTTATGTTTTTCTAAATCCTGAGAAAAATCAGTTGAGAAATTAGGGACATGGGAGGGCGTGTTATAATTCCCCGAATATTAAAACTTAACAATTAACTACAAATGTTACTGGTTCAAAGGAATCCACTAATGCCAGTTGAAAGAAAGAGTAAGAAATGCTGACATGCTGAGCTATAGGTTAATGTGGACATTTCTGGAAACAGGACAGGAGCATGTAGTAGAGAAGTACTATAAGCTAATTAATCAGTCTTGCTTTTGTGGCCATATTATGTTTTATGGGTCCTGTCTCTTGTTAATGTTGAGTTATTCTTGCAAATAGGTAATAATAGGCTTATACACGTAATATATTGTATATATAATCCTGTGAATGACATTCCATGAAATAAATTTTAGAAGCAAGATAAGTCCTTAAATTGGCACGTTTGGCATGTGATTCCGTATAGGGCTGTTGACCTCACTAGAAGTTTCAAATGTTATATTTTTATATTACCAGATAATGTTTGCTGCCATTTTTCAGTGTTTGAATATTCACTATATATTATATAAATTGATCTGTAGATCTTTGTAAATACTAAGAAATGCAGAGAGAAAAGATGTGACTGTTGTTGTGGAATACTCCTATATGAAATCAGAATATGATTTAAAATCTGAACTAGTAAAAACAATATTGATTTCAGCAGAATAACCAAAATCAGGGTAAGCAGACAGTATTTTCTTCATTGTAAAAAGATGAATTTAAACAATGCAACATGTACCCTAGTGCTCTGAATTGAAGGTACTTTGGGGTACACTCTTAATAATTTGACCAAAGTCAATGTAAAATGAAAGGAAATTTGCTGCATCTAGAATATTTTCCATGAAGCAAAGATAAAAAATATTAGATAGAGCTATTGATTTTTTGTGTGTTTTAAAATTTTATTTCATGAATGATATTTATTATTTTATTTTTTCACCTATTTATTTATTTATATGATTTATTGTCAAATTGGTTTCCATACAACACCCAGTGCTCATCCCAACAGGTGCCCTTCTCAATGCCCATCACCTACTTTCCTCTCTCCCCCACCCCCCATCCACCCTCAGTTTGTTCTCAGTATTTCAGAGTTTCTTATGGTTTGCCTCCTTCACTTTCTGTAACTACCCCCCCCCCCCCCCGCCATGGTCTTCTGTTAAGCTTCTCAGGATCCACATATAAGTGAAAACATGGTATCTGTCTTGCTCTGCCTGACTTATTTCACTTAGCGTAATACTCTCCAGTTCCATCCACGTTGCTACAAATGGCCAGATTTCATTCTTTCATGAAGGATATTTTAAAATTCAAGTATTTGTAGGATTACCTTTTAAAATTAAAAATTTTTCTGACATTTGTGGTAATGTTTTCTTTTTAGTGTTGTCTGTGATGAAATGTGTATATCAAGTAGAAGTAATTTTTGCATGTTACTGAAATATATAATAATATCATTGATTCATAATAAATTATTATTTTTTTAAATAAAAGGTCTGAAACCTTTGGTATAATGTATCACAGAAAAGCAATTATATAATTTATTATTACTTAAAATATAAAAAATATTATGAATAATATAGGGTAATTTATATTTTAGGGAATTCTGAGAATCTGATTTTTCATTCTTGCATCTTGGGATTAATATGTTGGGTATTTGAAAACACTGTTTTCAGACCCATTCTGATTAATTGGGATATCACTAAAGATTATGTATTATTGTAATTGAGTACTGTTGTAGACTTTCTCCTACATTATTGTAATTACCTTCAAAAATATTTTTGAGAGAGAGAGCTAGAATGAGAGAATGGGGGAGGGGCAGAGAGAGAGAGAGAGAGAGAGAGAGAGAGAGAGAATCCCAAGCCTAACATAGGGCTTGACTCCATGAACCATGAGATCATGACCTGAGCCAAAACCAAGAGTCAGACGCTTAACTGACTGAGCCACCCAGGTGCCCCTAAAGTGCCTAATAGTAGTATGAAGAAAGTAGTAATGTATCTGCTTTACAAAAAGAGAAACTGAGGTCAGAAGACTTGCTCAAAGTCTTTCTGGGTAATTAAGAATGGATATGTGCTTTAACCCTGATTTTTTTTCGGACTTCAGAGTTTCAAGCTTATGTTTTTTTCACTGATCAGAATGTCTGTGTTTAAAATAAGTTGAATTCACTTAAAATGTTGTATGGATACATGTGTTAATTAAGATATTATGTGAGAGAGGCTCCTGGGTGGCTTAGTTGGTTGAGCTTCCGACTTCGGCTCAAGTCATGATCTTGCGGTTTGTGGGTTCAAGCCCCGCGTTGGGCCCTGTGCTGACAGCTCAGAGCCTGGAGCCTGCTTTAGATTCTGTGTCTCCCTCTCTCTCTTTCTGCACCCCCCCCCCCCACTCTGACTGTCTCTCCTTCCAAAATAAATAAACATTAAAAAAAATGTGAAAAATTTTTGTTAAAAGTGCAAAAGAGAGTGGATTTATGTCTTTTAGTGCTTTAAAAAATGATTTTATTGAAGATACTTTACATGAACATGGACATAAACATGAATACTGGCTGAATGATCAGCAGGAATTGCAATCATTTGGTGAAGTGTCATTTTGGTTTTGAGTTTTGTGTGTTGTTTTAAAGATCATGGTTGTATCTAATCTTCTTTTTAAGCCTAGAAATCATCTTAGTCTAGAACTGTGCTATCCAGATCAGTAGCCAGAGCTACATGTATCTTTTAAATGTACATTGTTTAAAATGTAATAAAACTACAATTCCATTCCTCATTTGCACAAGCAACGTTTTAAGTGCTCATTTGTCACATATGGCTTAGCGGTTACTGTATTGTGAAGATGTAAACCGTTTTCATCATCACGTAAAGTTCTATTGCCACAACATTATTAGTCTAAGACATCAAAAATTAATTTGTAGAGATCAGGGACTTAGTTCATTGATATTCCATGTGGATTCCATGTAGATTATGTTGATTTGGGGGCGTATAATATCTTTCTATCTCAATTCCTACTTTTTCCTCAACTCTCAGGTGATACTGCAAACCTTTCCTTTACATCAGAAAATTAAACTTGCTTGTTTTGAGAATTTATCATAATTTTGAAATAATTTGGAAAATTTTTAGTTTCACTGAACCAAGGTTAATAAATCATTCATGTAAGCATTTCGCTTCTTAAATGTTGAATTGAGTTTTTAATGAGGAATCCATTAACAACTGTTGGCAGCATTTTTTTTTAACTTGGTAAATGTGCTCTTGTGTTGAATTCTAAAATAAATGACCTTTGAAATAAATATGACATTTACTGAAATCTAAGTGGCTATAGTGGTCACTGAAAAGGAAAAGAAAACGTCCTATTCCAGTTTTTGCAAAAGCATTTTCTACTATACATTAGCTATTTGTCATAATATGACTGTCTTGTACTAAAATTAAACTTTCTTGATATTGGGCCATAAGTGCTAAAATGATACTTTACTACTTATTGCTTTTTAAATTAAACCCTGTATTATGCCATAGAGTGACTTGAATGTATTGTAAATAAAATGCTATAATAATGAACTGTTTTAATTACAGTCCCTAGTGTGAGTATAGAACTCAGTAAAGTTTTTATTTAAATTCTTACTATGTTTTTTTCCCTCTCAAGTTGTTTGGATCTAAGTAAAAAAGGAGGAGCTTCAGCTTTTAAAGTCATTTGAGCAAATTCCATGGCTGTTCTCCCAGTTAGTGAGTTTCACTGCATTTGCAGCAAGCTAATTGCTTCTGCTAATAAATAATCTAAAATCGATGCTGACAGCAGTTAATTGGCACAGAGATTTTATTTTGTAAAGCTCTTGGCTAACGACCTTCTTTAAATTAATAGCATTAAGTGCTATGAGGAAATAAATCTGAGGAATTGCCTGTCATTTGCTTGTCATGTCTAATAACTTCCAATAATGATGGCTGATAGATTTTTGCACATTCCATTATTGAAGTTGGTGCATGTAATTATTCTCCTCATTATATGTAAACAATTAGCAGTATTTGGTATTTCCTTCCAGTAAAGCTGTTAAATACAAGTAACATATTAGAGGTTAGAAGCCATTTTAAAATCTGGATTTTAATTATTTGAATGTAGGAAGTCTTTCATGCTATTTGGATATATTATGTGCTGTTTATTTTAAGCATTGTACTTGAACATTTTTAGAATAGGACATTTAAAAATAAGTAGTGTATATGTTTTAAAGTGTGACAATTTATGGAAATTTTTGTTTGTAGCTTGAAGAAGTCATGGAAAAAGAAACTTATAAAACGGCTAAATTAATTCTTGAAAGGTTTGACCCAGACTCAAAGAAAGCAAAGGTAAGGCTGTTATATCACTGCTATTTTATTATAAATAGTGCATTGTAATAGGTCACTGTAATAACATAACTGTAATTGACAGGAGTTTGAGCCGCCATCTGCTGGAGCAGCTGTATCTGCAAGACCTGGACAAGGTAAATAACTTTGTAGAAACTGCTGCTGCTGTTGGAAAGAACCGTATTTATCCAAGTGAGTTCAAAAGTGTGATAGAGGTGTGTAAAAACTTGTGTAGAATGCTTTTATGTTGATTTATACTTGGTAGTGTGGGTTATGACTTGGAGTGGATGGCAATAAGTTTACTTCATTTTTATTTTACAGGAATATGTTGATAAATAAGTAAAGATGTTATCTTTTGAGATTAAATATATAATTGATTTTAAGCTTTTGAAATTTAAATAATTCCATCAATATTTTGTTAAGTTTTTTCCCCCTTTCTTATAAGAATCTCTTAGGGGTGCCTGGGTGGCTCAGTCAGTTAGACATTGGACTCTTGATTTTGGCTCTTGTCGTGATCTCAAGGTTTGTGAGATCGATCCCTATGTTGGGCTCTGTGCTGACAGTAGGGAGCTTGCTTGGGATTCTGTTTCTCTCTCTTTCTCTGCCTGTCCCCTGTGCGTGCACTCTCTCTCACTCTCTCTGTCTCAAATAAATAAATATATATATATAAAGAATCTCTTAGAATGCCTTATGAAAATTCTTACATTTTTATGATTTATTTTTGAGAAATTTAATGAACATTTTGTCAAGCTTGAAGTTTCTTCTAAAAACTTTTATTTAGAAAGATAATAAAATAATTTAGAAAGTTTGAATTTCTAATAATTAAGAAAAAATAGAATTACTGCAATGTAAAACATAAACTCTTTCAAAAGTTGTGTTGTCAGATTATTAGCGAAACCATCACTACTATTGTATTAAATATTACATAAAATTTAAAAAGTTACTATTTTAAGTGGCTACATAAAGTAATTCTAAGATTGGCATGTGAAAAGATATTTTTGAGTTTGTATTGGCTTTCCTCTTTGTTCTTTTTTCTAGAATATCATAGTTTGTAAGGCTTTTGTTACAATACAGAATATATCATTTTTAAAAATTTAACTTTTGGGGTGCCTGAGTGGTTCAGTTGATTAAGTGTCCGACTTCGGCTCAGGTCATGGTATCACGGTTCGTGGGTTTGAACCCCGCGTCGGGCTCTGTGCTGACAGTTCAGAGCCTGGAGTCTGGAACCTGCTTTGGATTCTGTGTCTCCTCTCTGCTCCTCCCCTGCTCGTGCTCTGTCTCTCTCTCTCTCAAAAATAAATAAACAGGGGCGCCTGGGTGGCGCAGTCGGTTAAGCGTCCGACTTCAGCCAGGTCACGATCTCGCGGTCCGTGAGTTCGAGCCCCGTGTCGGGCTCTGGGCTGATGGCTCGGAGCCTGGAGCCTGTTTCCGATTCTGTGTCTCCCTCTCTCTCTGCCCCTCCCCCGTTCATGCTCTGTCTCTCTCTGTCCCAAAAATAAATAAACGTTGAAAAAAAAATTAAAAAAAAAAAAAACATTAAAAAAACCATTTTTTAAAATTTAACTTTTATTCTTATAAATCATCAGAATTGTAGCCTGGTTTATAAAGTTAAGGATGACTTTTAGAACTTTCAGAAGTCAATTCTTTTATAAATGTCCACAGAGACCATTGGTACTAAATAAGCCATAATACTTTTAGGTTTTCTTTTTCTTTTTTTTTTTTTTTTTTTTTTAGTTTTTTTTTTAAATGTTTATTTTTGAGAGAGAGAGAGAGAGAGAATGAGCAGGGGAGGACCAGAGAGAAGGAGACACAGAACTGGAAGTGGGCTCCAGGCTCCGCCTCCGCTGTCAACACAGAGTCTGCCATGGGGCTTGAACTTATGAAATGTGAGATCACGACCTGAGCCAAAGTCAGAGGCTTAACTGACTGAGCCACCCAGGTGCCCCAGTTTTAGGTTTTCTGATTGGCAGGGCTATATGGGAAGAATCCCACCCTCTCCCATTTTCTATAAGTAGGATTTTGGTTTATAGAAATAGAAGCCTGATATTTTGATGAATATAATAAGTTTACATATGATTAAAATAAATTAGTCATAGATACTTGCACTGAAACTCCTGCCTTCATAATACGTTTACATTTTTCTACAACTTACACTTGTTTTTAGTAATTTTAAATGTTTCTTAAAATGTTTTTATTTATTTTTGAGAGAGAGACAGAGTCTAAGCAGGGGAGGGCCAGAGAGATAGGGAGACACAGAATCCGAAACAGGCTCCAGGCTCTGAGCTGTCAGCACAGAGCCCAGTGTGGGGCTCGAACTCACAAACCATGAGGTCATGACCTGAGCTGAAGTCAGACGCTTAACCGACTGAGCCACCCAGGTACCCCCTTTCTAGTAATTTTAAAAAGAGTGTTCGGTCTAGGCCAGGTTTCTATAATTTTTACAATATTTTGTGTAACTGGTACTAATGTTTCAAAACTACTTCTTAAATAACCTTAGGAAATTTTTAAAATGTGATATTTTGCAGAAAGCTGATGCTGTTACTTAAAAAAAATCTGCTCTTTTCTCTCATTAAAAAAAAGAGGTATGAACCCTTTACTGACATTTTTAAGTATTTAATAATATTTAGGCAACATAATTTCCCTTGAAGAATTTAAATTTATTTTTCCTTAGAAGCCTTTGAAACTCAAATACATTTTTTCCTTTTGATGTCATATTGTAGTCATAGAAAAACCATTGCTGGTCTCTGCTGTGGATTCCTGTGGTACTGCTTTTGGATATCCTTTTAGCCTTTTAGGAGAATTAACCACTAGTTATAAGATAAATGAATTGTTTGTTTGTTTCTTTCTTTATTTAAAAAAAATTTTTTAACATTTATTCATTAAAAAAAATTTTTTTTAAGTTTATTTATTTTTGACAGAGACAGAGTGTGAGCATGAGCTGGGGAGGTGCAAAGAGAGAGAGGGAGACACAGAATCCGAAGCAGGCTCCAGGCTCCAAGCCGTCAGCACAGAGCCTGACACAGGGCTTGAACTCACGCACTGTGAGATCATGATGTGGGCCAAAGTTGGACACTTAACCAACTGAGCCACCCAGGTGCCCAAAATGCTTATTCGTTTTTGAGAGACAGAGAGAGACAGATCATGAGCGGGGAAGGGGCAGAGAAAGGGAGACACAGAATCCAAAGCACGCTCGAGGCTCTGAGCTGTCAGCACAGAGCCTGACGCGGGGTTCGAACTCACAAACTGCAAGATCATGACCTGAGCTGAAGTCGGTTGCTCAACTGACTGAGCCACCCAGGTGCCCCATAAATGAATTGTTTATTTAAAAGAACATGTTAAATAATTCTTATGTGCAAATACCATGAGGAGTACAGAGATGAATATAATACGGTTTTCAACCTTAAGAAGCATATAAGCTTTTTTTTTTTTTCTCTTAAAAGTATTTCTTCTGGAGGGTCCTATTGTAGTATTACTAGTTCTTCATCTGCAGTAATTAATTGCTGTTTGGAGTTTTTTCCTTATTGAAAAAAATTCTAAACTATATCTCAACTTCATTCTACTTTTTGAGAATTATAATTGAGTTTTGTTGTTTAATCCTTTCAAATCTCTTTTAGGTTTCTATTATTGTGTAGGTGACTTAGTCATACATTTTATTTATGTTTAAGTTCTCTGTTCCTGTGATTTAGTCAAATATTTATGTCTTTGCTTTTACCATTGTTCATTCGTTTGTTCTTTCCTTCCTTCTCCTCCTTCTCTCCCTCTTTTTCCTTCCTTTCCTTTCTTTTACCTGTTTCTGAACTGAAATAGGTAGGGGAAAAATATATATGTGCATATATATATGTGCAAAAATATATATGAATATATATGTGCATAAATGGTGCTTGAATAGATTTGCTCCCAAATCAAATTGAATTGTGCTGTTCTTATTTGAATCTAACTCTCTTGCTTGATTGCTGAACCAGAACTGTGATTCACGTGTAGTAGATATATTTCTTTTATTTCTTATTACTTAGTATTAATAATATATATTATACTGAGATTGATTATAAAATTTGAGAATAGTATTCTTTGGTTTTCTTAGGTTTAGCATTAAAAGGAATGTAATATTTACTGGAAACAATACTAACCTGACCTTCACCTTCTTTTTAATAAAGTTAATGTTTTAGAATATTTTTAGATTTACAGAAAAATTACCAAGCTAGTACAAAGAATTCCCATATACCTTTGTACCAAGTTTTCCCTGTTAACATCTTACATTAGCATAGTACATTTGTTAAAGGTAATGAGCCAATATTGATTCACTATTAAAAGTCCACATAGCTTATTCAGATTTCCTTAGTTTTTTATTATTTATTTATTTATTTATGTTTAATGTTCTTTTTATGTTTCAGGATCTCATCCAGGATATACCACATTGCATTTAGTTGACTTGTCTTCTTAGGCTTTTTTGGCTGTGCTCGTTTCTCAGACTTGTTTTTCATGACCTTGACAGTATTAGTCTTGACCCTTTTTTATAAGGAATTTTTATCAGTGGGTGCTTAATATTAGAAAATCAGGGTAATGATTTGATATGAAGAAATAAATTAACATAAAAGGTAGATCTATATGTATATATACATATTTACATTTAATAGAATGATAACGGTACTTAGAATCTTAGCATTCATTCTAGTTCTCTAGAAATCATAGACTGAGAGATGGGAAGACTTTGTTCTTAGTAGATTAAAAAGTAGTAAAGTTTGGAATTAATGAAAAATGATATTTGCAAGTATAATTTTCTGAATAGATTCTATAGGATAGAGAAATCTAGATATTTGGGGTTGGTAAGAAATTTGTGTGCTATTGGGAATGGCCTATAAGACATGGAATAATTGATGATGGAGAGAGTGGGGACAATTGGTAGAGTCCGTAAGGAGGCAAGAAGGAATGGGATTTAGTGTACAAGTGCAGGAGTTGGCTTTCGATACGAGCGTGCATAGTTCATCAATAATAAGGGAAGACAGAGAACATGGGCAGATCCAAGTACGTAGTGAGAATTGTCTTCTGATTGTATATCTATTTTCTTAATGAGAGTGAGAATGGGGGAGACATTGTTGGGGCCCTGAAGAGAATATATAAAATAGGTCTCTAGGAGACTAAGAGAGTAAATGGATTAGGAAAATGTAGGAATGCCAGGGGACATTAAAGTCCACTTAAAGTTAACAGTCATGAATTTAAAGCATGGTTGTGCATGTTTTCCTGTTGTTTAGCTGTATGGGTAGAGGCATGGAGTAGGAAGAGAGTTGGTTTTAACCAGGGTTGGGGTTTTGACTAATGGATTAAATAAAGTGATAAAGGGGCAGGGTGGTGAAATTGTTTGCAAGGGATTGATTATGACAATATATTGTAGAATCTAAGATGATCATGAGGGAAGTAAAGACATGAGAGGCGGGTGATGGACATCAAAGGTATTGGTAGCAGTGATACAGGGGTCTGAACTACAAGATCTCTTTTGTATGGCTCTTGACCTTAGAATTGGTTTTACATTTTTAAAGTGTTCTAAAAAATAAGAAAGAAGAATAAGAATATCCAACTGAAGCTGTATGTGGTCCACAAAGCCTAAGATATTTACTATGTAACCCTTTACAAAAGTTGGCTGACCCCTTTAATAACTAATGGATTATAGATCTCCCCTTGGAGTTGAAAGAATAATTGAGAAATTAAGCTGGAAGGGTAACTGTGCTTTCAGAGTGGGATGCTTGAACTTGAAAATGGTGCAGTTACCTTTAATGGCAAAGTTCTAAGATTAAGTTATGACCATAAATTCTTAACAGACTTTCTTATATTTGTTTCAAAAGGAAGTCACCTATACATTCTTTTTTACCTTTGTACATAACCCTGCATCTCTACTAATGACATTAACAAAAGTCAATTGTATTCTGCCACAGCTAAATTTGAAATCAATAAGTATTGCAGAAAAATTTAATGGCTCTAGCAAATGGATTATAACTTCTTAAGTAGGTTTTTAGAATTTACTCACTTGTGTTACGTGGCATATGTGGAAGATTAAAGTAGAAATCGCTGTTTTTGATCTTGATAGCAAAGGGAACGATACTTCATATTTTACTGTTTTTTGAGGTGTATGTTTGATTAAAAAATCTGGAAAACACTTGTAAAATAGTAAATTTACTTTTTGGGATGTTCTTAAGTGTCATATCTATACTGTTGCAGTTATCTATTTTTTTTTAATGTTCATTTATTTATTTTGAGAGAGAGAGAGAGAGAGTGGGGGAGGTTCAGAGAGAGAGGGAGAGAGAGAATTGTAAGCAGGCTGCATGCTGTCAGCACAGAGCCCAATAGAGGGCTCGGTCTCACGAACCGTGAGATCATGACCTGAGCCAAAATCAAGAGTCTGACACTTAACCGACTGAACCACCCAGGCGCCCCACACAGCTATCTATTAAATAACAAACCACCCCAAAACTTAGTGGCTTACAACAACATTCATTTGTTTTGCTCATGAATTTTCAGTGTTGGCAAGGTTTGACAGAGACTGAGCATCTCTGCCTCACATCTTTTGGATCTACCTGATTGGGCCTGGAACATCTACTACCAGGATGGCTTACTCACATGGCTGACAAGTTGGTGCTGGCTGTTAGTTCCTCTCCGCATGGAGTTCTCTCATGGGGTCACTTGGGCTTGCTCCAACATGGTGGCTGGATTCTAAGAGCAAGCAGCCCAAGAGACAGAAAGTAGTCCTGAAAACTGGCGCATTTATATTCTCTTGGTCAAACAGGAACAGATTCAAGGGAGGGGACATAGACGTCCTCCATCCCCCATTTGATGGCAGGCAAACCAAAGCATCCTGGGCTTGTATTTTAAAACTGCCACGTGTGCCTTAATACAGGTAACAAAGGCATTTATGTCTCCATCCATTTTTCAGTGTTTGTCTTAAATGCCCCATTCCCATGAACCCTTCCTTCATCCCATCACCGAGTTTAATCTCCCCATTCTTGGGCCCTCTATGGCACTTTGTTGGTTCCTTTTTTATGGCACTTACCTGCTGTTTCATGATTTTTGTGTGATCTGTGCTTGCCACCTCTGTGTGCAACCATTCAGTGGTGCTTTACTCAGAGTGGTTGCTTAATAAATGTGCTGAGTTGAAGGAAATAAAAGAAAACTTTTTCTTAGAATTAACAAATTGTATTTAAATGTTGTAAAATAATAATTTACCAAATGGGATGTTGGTGAGCTGCCAGGTGCAGGTTGTTTAAAGTTGAAAGAGGTAGGAGACTAAGTAGAAATAAACCATCAAGGTGATGAAAAAAGTAAATGTTGAGATAAAGAATTATAAAGCAAAACATTTTTTTTAATGTTTATATATTTTGGGGGAGAGAGAGCGAGCATGACCATGAGTGGGAGAGGGGCAGAGAGAGAGGGAGAGAGAATCCCAAGCAGGCTCCACACTATCAGCACAGAGCTCCAAGCAGGGCTCAAACCCATGAACCATGAGATCATGACCTGAGCCAAAATCAAGAGTTGGATGCCCAACTGACTGAGCCTCCCAGGTGTCGCCAAACATCCTCTTTTCAACTGAAGTACAATTGACACACAACATTGTATTAGTTTTAAGTGTACAACATAGTGATTTGACAATTGTGTACATTAGCTTTCCAAGCTAAGTGTAGCTACCGTCTGTCACCATACAAAGTTCTTGCAATATTGTGGACTGTATTCCCTATGGTGTACTTTTCATCCCAGTGGGTTACTTGTTTTATAATTGTAAATTTGTATCCCTTAAGCACCTTCACCTATTTTGCCCATCCCTCTTTCCTCCCTTCCTCTCTGGCAACCACCAGTTTGTTGTCTGTATTTATGAGTCTATTTTTTATTTTGTTTGTTCATTTTATTTATTTATTTATTTTATTTTAATTTAGTTTTTATTTTAGTGCAAGTGGGAGACCGAGGGAGGGAGGGAGGGAGAGAGAGAGAGAATCTTAAGCAGGCTCTCCTGAGCCAAAATCAAGAGTTGGATTCTCAACTGACTGAGCCACCCAGGCATCCCTGTTTACTTTTTTTAGATTTCACATTATAAGTGAAATTACATGGTTCTTGTCTTTTTTCTGTCTGACTTATTTCACTTAGCTTTATACCCTGTAGGTCCATCCATGTCGTTGCTAATGACAAGTTCTCACCCCTTTTTATGGCTGAATAATATTCCATTATATGTATATGTGTGTGTGTGTGTGTGTGTGTATGTGTGTGTGTGTGTGTGTGTAAATGGCACATCTTGATCCATTCATCTGTTGATGGACACTTAGGTTGCTTCCATATCTTGGCTATTGTAAATAATGACACATTGAACATAAGGGTGTATTTAACTTTTCAAATTAGTGTTTTTGTTTTTCTCTGGTAAATACTCAGAAGTGGAAGTTGTATGGTATTTCTACTTTAAAATTTTTAATTTTTAAGGAAGCTCCATGCTGTTTTTCATAGTGATTGCATCAATTTACATTCCTACCAATATTGTAGAAAGGTTCCCTTTCTTCCACATCCTTGCCAACACCTGTTATTTCTTGTCTTTTTGGTACTAGCCATTCTGACTAGTATGTGGTGATATCTCACAGTGGCATTGATATTCATATCCCTGATGATTAGTGATGTTGAATTTCTTTTCATGTGTCTGTTGGCCATCTTTGTGTCTTCTTGGGAAAACATCTAGTCATGTTCTCTGCCTGTTTTTAAATTGGATTATTTGTTTATAAAATAATATAAGAAAATTTATTATTAATTTAAAAAGCAGAACAACACAAATAGTAAACTACAGGCTGGCAAGTGGCATATGTGATTAGCATATTTTCTGCTTGAAGTTGGCTTTTTTTGTATGGTCTCCTGAAGTTAGGCTGAAATTCTCAATGAAGCAGGCAACACAAATTCAGCTGATTAACAATCTTAATTCTATCTGCAATCTTAATTCCTCTTTCATGTGACATAACATTTATAGGTTCTGAGGATGAGAATGTGCACATGTGTGGGAGGCCATTTTTCTGCCTACTATACCATCTAAGTTGGATAACAGACAGTTGGAAATTTAATCTTGAAATGCAAGTGGAAAGTAAATTTATTTCACAGATGTTTATTAAGCTCACACTCTGTGCTAATTACTTACCAAATCCTGGGGCTACTAAGATGCAGTTCCTGTCTAGGAGCTCTTGGTTCGAAAGGGTGCGCGCATGTAAATAATCTTAACGTATTAAGGACCACAATGAAGGTGGTAGGTACAAATCACAATGCATTATAAATTTTAGTAACAATGTGCCTTGAGAACACACTGGGATAGGACTGTTCAGGTCTACTTCACATGCAAAGATAAGAAGAGGGAAACAATGGGGTACCTTAAGAGACTGCAAATGGTGCTGTATGCCCAAAAAAGGGAGGTAGTGTTTATGTGAGGGAAGGATGATCATGAAGCATTTTGTATATGCAACATTCTGGAGTTTGGGACTTTATTGTATATGTGACATGGAAAGCCACTGGAGGCTTTGCATTTTAGAAAGAACACTTTTTTTTTTTTTTTTTGTAATATGGAGAATGGATTTGGAGAGAACAAGGTTGAAGACATGGAGATGGATTAGGATATAATCTATTATAGGTAAGAGGTAAAGGCCTACAGGATATAAAGTTGTGGCAAAGGAGTTGAAAAAGAAGAGATTTAAGAGATAATTAAGATTTAAGATTAGATTGACAAGATTTTATGACAATTAGATTTGGAAAGTGGGGAGAGGGAAGAGGGGTCCAGATATCACCTAGGTTTTTGGCAACTGGTTAGATGTTTTAAGCAAGATAAGCATAAGACTTGGAGTAGTACATTTGTGTAGAAGATAATGGATTTGCTTTTGGATTTGTTGAGTCAAGTGACATCTAAGTGGTATGGTTTATAGGTAATTGATTATTTCATATGAAGCTCAGGAAGAAGGTTAAGGTTATAGGTACAGATTAGGAATGATTGGGACGTATAGATGATAGTTATTCAAACCATGGGATTGAGTGAAATTGCCCAGGGAGAGAAAACAGAGTAAGAAGGCCTATGGCAGAACTCCAGGGAATATTAACATTTAAGGGTAGATGGCAAAAGGAGGAGCCCAGGAAAAAGAAGGAATGATTAAAGTTAAAAGCAGAACTAAACTGGCATCTAGAAAGTTGAAGTGTAGTTAGGGATGCATCTGCTGTCATAGTCTGCAAAGGGTCAGGTGAGTAGAAGACAAGTGAGGCCATTGAATCTGATAAGTTATAACAGAGTTGAGGGCATTGTTGTAATAAACACTGGGATTTGTATCCTGCCTCCATCTCTTATTTTACTGTGAGAATCTGCAAGTTGCTTAGCTTTTGAGCTTTAGTTTCTTCTTTTGAAAACTAAGGATAAGAATTATCTCAAAGAGTTGATTTAAATATTAGATGAAATTAGTAAACTCACATTAATCACCTAGTGTAGTTCCTAGTAGATAATAGGGATTCCTTAAAGAGTAGCTGTTAACAGTAATGGTGTAGGTTTGTTGGTAACCAAAGCAATGGTGTCTTCAGTGGTAAGTGTAAGTGATATTGTAGCTAAGAAAGACAAAAAACAGATTGTGTTGGGTTGAGAAGTGAAATGTTGGGGAAGTTTTTCTTCCCTCCCAAAAGCTTTGCCTCTATGGGAAGGAAGAGGTTATGGAGTAATTGTGTTGTTAAAAGGCATCCACCTATTGAGAAAACAATCTAAGTGGAGAAATAGGGCAGAGGCTGAGTTTAAAGTAGCTTAGCATGAGTAGGATATGTAGAAGATGGTACAGTGAATATAGAGTTCAGAAAATTTTGAAAGTAAAAGAGATGTCAGATCCATGGTCTTTATTATTTTGATTTTTAAAGGGATCATATAAATTTAAACATTAGGGACTGGAATTTATATACATTTAACAATGGAAGTTCTCCTGAAGATATATCCCTTATGTCTCACAGAACTACATTTAGTAATCACTTATAAAGAGCCTTATTCACCCCCAATTTAAAAATCTCCACATTTACATATGTGAATCATTCAAAAGCTTTTTCTTGACACTTTTTCTTATGAGGCTTAGAACTGGACACAGTGTTCAGAAAACCTTTGACCAGTGCTAGGGAAAATATGAGGATCATCTTTGTAGTTTTGCCAACACTCTTTAAAGAAATTTGAAACCCAGAGTAGATAAAAGACTTTTTATTTACATAAGGAACTGGTGGTATCACTAGGATGAAAATCCAGGTCTCCTAACTATAATATGGTATTCTTCCTATTCCAGCTTAATACCGAAATGAAGACAAAACCCTCTACATGTAAAGAATCAGTATTTAAAAATCTGATAAATCAAGAGAATTATTTGATTTCTAGAACTTTTATCTCAAGAATTATCGATAATATGCTAGAGTTATAGATTTAAGTTTTTGCATAAATTGTGAATTTACACGTTTAAGTCAGTTCACAAATAACTTTAGGAAAACATTTAATTTGTACATTAATATCTACATTTTATTTTAATTATGGCTTTAGGAGTTGTAGGTTGCTTAGCTTTTGATTTATTGTAATCTCTGGAAAGTTTAGATGAATACTACTAATAGTTATTGTTTATTAAGTACTTATTAAGTACTTGTGCTTTGGTTAAGCCCTTTGTGTTGCTTATCTCATTTAATCTTTACAACAACCATAAGAGGTTAAGTATTCCTATTATGAGGAAGCTGAACTGAAAGTTGTCATCAACTTGGAAAAGGTTGCATGCACATCTAATAAACAGGGTAGAGCTGAAACTTAAATCCACACAGCTTGATCCCGGTGTCTGGGTTTTTTTTTTTTTTTTTTTTAGTTTCAGGTTTTTATTTAAATTCCACTTAGTTAACATACAGTGTAATATTAGTTTCAGGTATAGGATTTAGTGATTCATCACTTATATATAATACCTACTGCTCATCACAAGTGCCCTCCTTAATATTTATCACCCATTTAACCCATTCCCCTGCCCTCCTCCCCTCCAGCAACCCTCAGTATGTTCTCTATAGATAAGGGTCTGTGTTATTGCTTGCCTCTCTCTTTTTTTCCACCCCTATTTTCATCTGTTTGTTTTTTAAATTCCATATGTGAGTGAAATCATATGGTATTTGTCTTTCTCTGACTTATTTCTGGCAGTCTATGCTTTTTAACAGCTGTCTTGTTTTTTCATTATTTTAAAATTTGTTTATTGTAATGTACTGGTTTTTAATCTCATTCAGATTCTATTTGTTTCATTTGGAATTTAAAACTATAGACATGTACTCATTCTTGTTGAATGTGATTTTTATTGAATCAGTGACTGATCACAGATAAGGATGTTGAAACATCTTGTAGTCAAGACTTGAATTTATGAAACACTCTTTATGATACTTTGCCAGAATGATGTGAAATGCTTGGTAAATATTTTGGGGGGATGGTATTTTACATTTAAATGCAGGAAATGTTGAATATAACAATATAATACTTAGTTGAATACCATAAACATTTTAGAGAAATTATAATACAAAGCATTTGTGAATGGCAGGTGACTAAAAGTAGATAAATCTTAGATGTTTTAAATTGAGACTACCAGAATATTTCATAACACCTTACCAACTATAGATTGGATGTTGTACTACTAGGTACTTTCACCTATTGATATTGTAATTCTTTGTTACTTGCTTTTCCTTTGAAAACACTGACACTATGTTTTCTCCCTTTCCTGACTCTCTTATATCATTTTTCTCCCTTTTCTGCCTAAATTTAGATTTAGAAATTATTAAGCCAAGGGTCTCTTTCATGGAATGCTACACATGGTGTCCTTTGTTAACTAGCTAGTTACAGACCTCATCTTTCAGTCCTACATGGCTGATGTTAAACGGGTACTTTAGTTAAGTGCTCCAGGGTAGATGCGCATTTAGAGGAAGCAGTTTCAAATCTTAATAGCTACTTTTAATATAGTCTAATACATGTTAAACTTTTATTTATCTGGAAGGAAAATGTCTTTTTGAGTTATGGTTTACCTGTAAATTGGCTGAAAAATGATTTGCAGTACCTGATACCTTGTTTTTTACAATCAATTCAAATGACCAAATCTTAATATAATTTCACTGATCTTAGTACCTTTTGTGTGTGTGTGTGTGTGTGTGTGTGTGTGTGTGTGTGTTTTAAGTAGACTCTATACCCAACCTGGGGCTTCAACTCATGACCCTGAGATCAAGCGTTGCATGCTCTACTGACTGAGCCAGCTAGGTGCCCCTCAGTACTTTTTGCAGCATTTAATGGCTTTCCTAATGTGTAACCACCTCTTAAGGTGTTTCTTGTGAGTAAAAGATAATTAGGTAACCAGCTAATTTGCAAGAGATACCAGGATACAATTGGTCCAGGTAAAATCTGAAAATTTCTAAACTGCATGGAAAATCACCAAATACAAAGACAGTTCCATTTCTATAATGATGATCTGCTTGTAATTTATTATTTCAGTGGCTAGGTTAGAGACTAAATTAAGAGCCAGAGGAAAATTAGTTGGTCTCAGTAATAACACCCTAACTGGTCATTTGAAAATACTTTGTGTGAAAACACTGTCATCTGAAATATTATGGATGTATTCAGTAAATGTGAGCTATCAATACAGACATTATCTTATTTAATCCTTATTACAGTTCTGTGAGTTAATATTATTATCCTGAATTTACAGATGAAGAAAAGAGGTTTAGTGAAGTTATCCCATCTAAGGTCTTGTAAGGCTGTAGGATTCTAACCAGACTTTTCTGATTACAGGGCCCAGGTTCTTAGCTGGTAGACTAGATTGTAGTAAACTGAAATCTGATGCTAGAGCTATACTTTTAGTGGCAGTGAACTTTTAATGAAAATCTTTAACTGCCAAACAGAGTCCAAACTTAAAATATTTTGCTTCTGGAAGTATGCATTTTTACCAGTCATGCCAATTGGAACTTAACTTCTTTAGTTTCAGCCTACTGTTCGAGGATTTGTGATAATTTAAGGTGATATGTAGAATTAAAAAGCTATAAGCACTTCTTTACTTGAGATCTTACCATTGACATTCAAGTAAGATATGGTGGGAAGGGGAAATGATAGAAGTGAAATGTTATGGAGTAGAGAATTATGAAACTTTCTGTAAAGGGCCAGATAGTAAATATAGTAAATGGCTCTGACAGTCATATGATCTCTTCTCAGCTCTTCTAAAACAGCTATAGGCAATATGTAAACAAAAAAGAGTGTTGTCGTGTTTTAATAAAACTATAAAAAGGGGCAGGAGCCTGGATATGGCACATTTACCAACCCCTAATACAGAAAATCTTGTAATTTCTGCAACTAAAAGATGAGACTTATTTAGATTTATTTGTGATGATACTGTTTATGCAGAGTGGGAGTTTTCCTTTATTGAATGTATTGACAAAAAAAAAAAATTACCAAAAGGATGTTAATAATATAAGGAGAGTGGGAATGGTACCTAATAGTAAAGAATACTTTTTCAGCATTTTTGTGACTACTTAGATTAAGTACCTCATAAATTATTTGATGATTCTAGAATATACTTCATTCATTCATTTCTTAGTTATCTTTTTTCTTATCTTGAAAAAAATCTGCCATTTTCATTAGAGTTTTCACTAATTTTTTAAAAAATTTTTTTTTTCAACATTTATTTATTTTTGGGACAGAGAGAGACAGAGCATGAACGGGGGAGGGGCAGAGAGAGAGGGAGACACAGAATCGGAAACAGGCTCCAGGCTCTGAGCCATCAGCCCAGAGCCCGACGCGGGGCTCGAACTCACGGACCGCAAGATCGTGACCTGGCTGAAGTCGGACGCTTAACCGACTGCGCCACCCAGGCGCCCCTGAGTTTTCACTAATTTTAATAAACTTTCTTTCCTTCATCATAAATTAGAGAGGATTACTATAAAAAGACATGACACATAATTGGGGATGGTTTTATTTTCATTGAATTTATTTTGAAAAGTGATACCTGTGATAGATTGAGGCTCTTTGTGTAAACATATACAGTTGGAAGTATAGGATCAGAAATGGAGTACTCTGTTACAGTCAGTTTTCAATGTACATTTTATAGATTTCTTATTATAAGAAATCTTGACCCTAGAGATGCTTTCTGGTGCCACAAAACTTCATTAAACGTGTCATTTGTGGTATTGGCTAATACAGATATTAAATTGAAAATACACTTTTTAATTCTTATTCTCAGAGATTCGTCAGCGAACTGCAGCTCAGAGAAACCTTTCTCCAACACCAGCAAGCTCTAGCCAGGGCCCTTCTCCACAAGTTCCAGTATCTCCTGGACCACCAAAGGACAGTTCAGCCCCTGGTGGACCCCCAGAAAGAACTGTTACTCCAGCCCTATCATCAAATGTGTTACCAAGACGTCTTGGATCCCCTGCTACTTCAGTGCCTGGAATGGGTAAACAGAGCACTTAATGTTATTTACAGTTTATATTGTTTTCTCTGGTTACCAATAAAACGGGCCATTTTCAGGCAGTATGGAAATGGCATTTCATTTGGAAATAGCAGAGCAGTTATCTGATTAAGCAGGAGTTCCATATTCAATTAGCCATAACTCTTTACAGCTGGCACCTTGTGATACTGAAACCTATTTCTTGAGCTCATTTAACTGTTATGGCTTCTTTGTTTAAATGGCAATAAAACTTTGTAGTATTCTGTAGTCAACAGTATAGCATATCTTTTTATATTCAGATTTAGAATGGCTCCAGATTTATATAAAATGGGGATAGAAGAGAACACTTTTGGAATATATTCATGTTTTTTGCTAAACTCTTCACATACATTTTTAAGCATGACAACATATTCCAGGAAGACTATTTCTGCATTGTAGTCTACAGTACTATTATTGTTACTATGGGCTGGTAGATTTTTCTTTTATTAAGCCAAAGAACCTTAGTATTTTCTGACAGATACTTTAGCATAAAGTTCTATTAAATTAACATACTGCCTTTACTATTTCATTTCTTTGGATTTTCTTTGTTCAGTGTGGTAGAGCTCTAGGGGAAGACCCCATTTTTGAAGTGTAATAGATTATATTACCCTGATTATTATTTCTTTTGGAATGTGATGGTGCATGGAAATCTACTGCTTCAGGAGATCACATTATTTTATATAAATTGCCGTGTCAGATTCTTGAATATGGTAGTAAATGATTTATCTTGTCTTTATTTACTTATTAAAGTTTATTTATTTTGAGAGAGAGAGAGAGAGAGAGAGAGAGAGAGAGAGAGAGTGCATACACACACGGGGCAGAGAGAGGGAGGGAGAGGATCTCAAGCAGTCTCCATGCTGTCAGCACAGAGCTGGATTTGGGGCTCAGTCTAAACCGTGAGATCATGACCTGAGCTGAAATTAGGAGTTGGACATTTAACTGAGTGAGCTACCCAGGGCCCCTATTTATCTTATTTTAGGATATTTAATTCTAATTTAGATGAGTTTGTTATTTCATGAGTAATTACTAACCTATAATTTATAATGATTTTGAGGCTAGTGAGTAGTTGATATCAAGTATACAGGGCACTTATGTAATAAAAGCAATCTAAATGTTGCTATGACAGTAGAGTTTTTTCCTGCTTTGCGTTAAAAAAAAAAAAGGAGCATACGATTTTAGAAAACTGTTAATTTATAAACAAATTAAGAAAGCTGGCTGCAAATTAAATGTATATAAGTCATAACTTTAAAGTAGTTACTGAAAAAATACTTTCAAATTTGACATATAATGATGTCACTTAAGGCAGCCATGTATTTTGTGAAATTTAGAAAAATTAAGTTGATTGAAAATTATTTATCTTTCTGTTATTATCTGATTGATTTGAAATACACATGATTTGTAAAGTTCTTAGTTACTGAAAAGTTATGAAAGAACTTTTTCTTGTCTGAGAATGCATGAATTATATACATTTGTGTATCTAATTAGTTTTAAGGAAATAAAAGTGTATTTATTTATTTTGAGAGAGAGAGAGAGAGGGAGAAACCTGTATAAAGTAATAAAAACTGTATTGCATGTATAAGAATAGGGTTATAGAGGGGAAATGGCCTAAATTTCACGATCATGTAAATAAAGCATATTTTACTAATGTTCTTGATTTGTTTTCCATGTAGAAGAGTATTTAAGTTGTACATTGCCAAAAATATGAATGAGTTAAATGATTTTTTATAGAGAAGATTAATAATTCATTTTTTCATTATGCCATATTTGTGGAAGAGAATCAATCTAATGTGTATTACCACAGGGCTCCCATATGTTTGAAAATTAATAACCAGCAGGTACTTGATAATTTGCCAGCCTGTGTAAAAATGACCAGTATTCCTACAATGATTGCTTTTGATGTTTGTATTAATTACCGTTATCCATAACAGCATAAATGTGAAGATGTGTTATTTTAAAAGTTATCAGTATGCACAGCATTTAAGATATTTTTTATGAAATCTGTTGTTTTATGTATCCAGATTCCTTTATGGACATTTTCATTTTAAACATGTAGAAGTAAAATATTCCAGCAAAAGGTAATTTGACTTGAAGGCTTTCAAGATATAATTTGGCATACTTAGTCTAGTTGAAAACTTGATAATGAGTGTGCATTATCTAAGTGTTTGCATCCAGGTTTACTTTTTGATGATAACAATTGAATGTTAATACAAGTAAACTAATATCTGATGAAATCTGAAAAAATGTTCTTGATTTGTTATATTAAGAACTTATTCTACAACTTAAATTTCATTTGTTAATTGCTACAATTTTGACATCATTTGCCCTTTTTTAGATGGCAACAGCCTTTAGGCTTGTGGTGATTTACAAAGCAAATCTCTTTTATTATCCTTTAAAATATTAATATAGTATTGTTACTCTTAAACTTTGGTTTTTGTCAGAATCATTTTGAAAACCTTGTATCCTTGTATTGCAAGGCTTATTCCAGCAACGTCTCATTTTGTTGCAAAGTCTTCTGTGAGGTCTTCATGTAAACCTTCATTGCTGCCCATCTTATTTTTGTGTTCGTCCTGCCTTGCTTTACAAAGGCAAACGTCACTTATTTTATTCTCTCACTTTCTTCTTAGTGCTGCCTTCTGTGTTGTCTCTCAGTTCAGAGTATCTCCTACAAACAGTTTTCTTTCAGTATTCAAAGTTTGTGGAGTTACAGTTCATAACTCTTCATTTTTGTTGTTGATGTGTTTATGTGATGTAAATCACTAATTAAAACTAGGTTATTGGGGCGCCTAGGTGGCTTAGTTGGTTGAGCATCCGACTCTTGATTTTGGCTCAGGTCATGATCCCAGTGTCGTGGGATTGAGCTCCACATCATGCTCTGTGCTGAGCATGGAGCCTACTTAAGATTCTCTCCCTGCTTCTGTACCCTGCTTGCGTGTGCTCTCTCTCAAATAAAAATAAAAATAACGAAAAAGCCCCCCCAAAACTAGGTTATTCTTTTACTCTCTATTCTCCATTTGTCTCTTCTGATATTGCCTAGTTTATTACATGAACACAGTATGTCTCTCTCTTGTTTAGATCTTCAGTTTTTCTCAGCAATGATTTGTAGTGTTTAGTATGTAGGTTTTGTATGTTTTTTTGGTTAAATGTATATGTAATTGTTTCCAACTTTTGATCCTAATGTAAATGGCTTTGTTTTGGTATCTCTAGTTGTTCATTGCTAACATATACATACATATATATATATGTATATATATGCAATTAATTTTTGTATTTTGGTCTTGTATCCTGTAATCTTGTTAAACTTATTAGTTTTATTAGTTTTTAAATAGATTCTATAGTATTTTCTACATAGACTCTTACATTGTCTGTGAATAACGGTAATTTCTACTTCTTTTCTAATCTGGATTCCTTTTGTTTCTTACTCTTACCTTATTGCACTAGCTAGAACCTTTAGTACAATATTAAGTAGAAGTGTCAAAAGCAGGGTGCCTGGCTGGTACAGTTGGTGGAGTGTGTGACTCTTGATCTTGAGGTTGTGAGTTCAAGCCCCATGTTGGGTATAGAGATTGCTTAAAATAAAAAAAAAAAAAAAAGAAATTGCAAAAGCAGACATTCTTGCCTTATTGCTGATCTTAGGAGGAAAGAAGTTACTTTTTCACCAGTCAGCATGACTTTAACTGTAGGGCTTTTTCTGTTGTTGTTGTTATTGTTTTGTTGTATATGGATAACTTTTATCAGGTTGAGGAAGTACCCTTCTATTTCTAGGTAGCTGAAGACTTTTATCAATAATGGATAATGGATTTTATATATTTTTTCTGCATCTCTTGAGATGCTAATAATGGGGTTTTAGTTTATTTAATGTCTGTTCATACAGTGAAATACATTGATTTTTAAATATTAGACTATCTTGCTTCCCTGGGATAAATCCGACTTAGTCATGGTGTTTTATTTTTTATATATAGTGTGGGTTTGATTTGCTAAAAGTTTGTTAAAAATGTTTGCATTAATTTTCCTTAGGGATATTGGTCAACAGTATTTTTTTTTTTTCTAATAATGTCTTTGTCTGATTTTGCTATCAAAAGTATGAGAAAGTATTCTCTCATCTTCAATTTCACAGACAAGTTTGTGGAGAGTTTATATTATTTTTTCCTCAAATGTTTGGTAGAATTGACAGGTTGAAGCATCTGACTCCGGTGTTTTCTTTGTGGAAGGGTTTTTTGTTTTTGTTTTCAAACTAAAAATTCAGTTGAAAAAAAATCTACAGACTAATATCCCTTAGGAACATAGATATAAAAGTTCTTAATAAAATTTTAGCCTGCTGAATAGTTACCGGTTTCTTGTTGAGTAAGCTGTGGTAGTTTGGTGGTCTTTCAAAGGATTTGTCTATTTCACTTAACTTTTGAATTTATTGGGATAAAGCTATTCATTATACTCTTATTATCCTTTTGATATCTTTATAATTTAGATTTATGCCATTTCTTTCATTCCTGATGATAGTATTTTTTATCTTACCTTTTTTTAAATTTTTTCTCTGATTAGTCTGGCTTGAGGTTTATCAGTTTTGATCTTCTCAAGACAACTAGATTTTCTCAATTATTTTTATATTTTCTATTTTATTATTTACTCTTTATTCCTTTATTCTGTTTATCTTGGGTTTCATTTGCTCTTCTCTTTTAGTTTTTTAAGGCGGAAGCTGAGTGCATGAATTTTAGAATTACCCTCTTTCATAGACGTTTAGTGTTATAAATTATCCTCTAAGTACTGCTTTAGCTGCATACCATAAATTTGATATGTTGTTTTTTCGTTTTCATTCAATTCAAAATTCCATTTTGATTTTTCTTTGAACCCTCGGTTATTTAAATGTATGTTATTTAGAGATTTGTTATTTGGAGATTTCCTTGATGTCTTTCTGTTGGTGATTTGAAATTTAATTCTATTGTGTTCAGAAAACATACTTTGTATTTGAATCTTCTTAAGTGTACTGAAACTTGTTTTATGTCTCAGAATATCATCTGTCTTGGTAAATGTTTTATATTCACTTGAATACATATTCTGTTTCTGTTGAATAGAGTGGCTATAAATGTCAGGTCAAGTTGGTAGCAGATAGTGGTGTTCAAGTCTTTTATGTCATTACTGATTTCTGTGTTTATTCTGTCAGTTATTGAGAGAAAGCTGTTGCAATCTCCAACTGCATTATTTTGTGTGTATAAATAAGTAAATACTATTATATATATATATATATATATATATATACACACACATTATATATATTGTGTATATATGTTGTATATACTGTTATACATATATTTTATATATTATTGTGTATATATATTATATATACTATTATGTATACGTATATAGATTACATATATACCAAATATATACTTGTCTATTTCTTTTTGTACTTCTGTTAGTTTTTGCTTCATGTGTTTTGAAGCGCATTATGACATATGTATGTTTAGGATTATTGTGTTCTCTTGATAAATTGACTCCTTTGTCATTATAAATTACCCTTTTTTATCCCTGATAATGGTATTAATACAGCTTCTCCAGATTTCTTTTGATTAGTGTTAGGAAATTTATATATATTGTTTCTGTTATTTATTTTTAAACTATTTGTGTCTTTGTTTTTTATTAAAAAAATTTTTTTTAATGTTTATTTATTTTTGAGAGAGACAGAGACAGAATGAGAGTGGGTTAGGGGCAGAGAGAGAGAGGGAGACACAGAATCTGAAGCATGTTCCAGGCTCTGAGCTGTCAGCACAGAACCCGACACGGGGCTCGAACTTATGAACTGAACTGTGAGATCCTGAGCCAAAGTCGGACACTCAACCGACTGAGCCACCCAGGCACTCCAATGTTTATTTATTTTTGAAGGAGAGAGAGACAGAGTGTGAGCAGGGGAGGGGCAGAGAGAGAGGGAGACACAGAATCTGAAGCAGGCTCCAGGTTCTGAGCTGCCAGCACAGAGCCCGACGCGGGCTTGAACTCACAAACTGTGAGATCATGACCTGAGCCGAAGTCGGACGCTTAACCGACTGAGCCACCCAGGCACCCCTTTTTGACATTATTTTAGTGGGTGTTTTGGGGTTTACATATATCTTATATGTATATACTTTAACTTACAGTTCACCTTCAAGTGATATAATACCAGTTCACAAGTAATTTGAGATTCTAACAACAGTATACTTAGGTTTCTCCTTTCCTGGACTTTGTGCTATTATTGCCATACATTTTACTTCTAGATATGTTGTAAACCACACACACACAAAGTTATTTTTCCTTTAAGCTATCAATTATATTTTAAAGGGATTTAAATAATGAAAGTTTTGTATATTTACCCGCATGGTAACCATTTTAGTTATTTTTCTTTCCTTTGTATAGATCCCACTTTCTGTCTGACATCATTTTCCTTCTGCCTGAGGACTTCTTTTAACATGTTTACAGTGCAGTTCTGCAAATGATGAATTCTTTCAGTTTTGTATGTTTGAAAAAGTTTTAATTTTGCCTTCATTTTTAAAAGATGTTTTTGCTAATACGGAATTCTAATTGATAGTTTTTCTTTAAAAATATTGTTTTACTATCTTTTGGTTTGCTTATTTTCTGATGAGAAATCTGTCATTCTTATCTCTGTTTCTCTGTATGTAATGCACCTTTTTATGACAGTGTTTAAGATTTTCTCATTTTTTAAAAAAAAAAAATTTTTTTTTTCCAACATTTATTTATTTTTTTTTGGGACAGAGAGAGACAGAGCATGAACAGGGGAGGGGCAGAGAGAGAGGGAGACACAGAATCGGAAACAGGCTCCAGGCTCTGAGCCATCAGCCAGAGCCTGACGCGGGGCTTGAACTCACGGACTGCGAGATCGTGACCTGGCTGAAGTCGGACGCTTAACCGACTGCGCCACCCAGGCGCCCCAAAGGTTTTCTCCTTATTACTGGTCTTAAGCAATTTGATGATCTGTGCCTTGGTGCAAAATTATTTCTTGTGCTTAGGGTTTGTTAATATTCTTGGATTTGTGGGTTTATAGCTTTCATCAAACTTGGAAATTTTTTTTTTTTTTTTTGCAGTACTGTTTTCTCTTTCCTTTCTTATGGACTCCAATTATATGCATATTACGCAGCTTGCTGATGATTTATTTAAAAAAATTTATAGGCTTTTCTTTGTGTTTCATTTTGTATGGTTTCTATTGCTATATCTTCAAATTTACTTTTTCTTTTTCCCTGTGATGTCCAAAGTGCTATTTATCCCATCAGCAGATTTTTCACCCTAGACATTATAGTTTTCATCTGTAGAAGTTCAGTTTAGGTCTTTTAAATTTTTCCATTTCTTTACTAACACATTGAATCTTTCCTGTAGATTCTCAAGCATATAGAATAGAGTCATAATAAGCATATATTTGTCTACTGAGGCGCCTGAGTAGCTCAGTCAGTTAAGCGTCCAACTTCAGCTCAGGTCATGATCTCACAGAGCCCTGTGTCGGGCTCTGTGCTGACAGCTCAGGGTCAGGACCCTGCTTCGAACTCTGTGTCTCCCTCTCTGTCTCTGCCCCTCCCCCGCTCATGCTCTGTCTCTGAAAAATAAATACATGTAAAAAAACCCAACAAAATACAAAGCTTTAAAATAATGTGTATTTGTCTACTAATTCTATAAACTGTCATTTCTAGGTCATTTTTGGTTATTTTTCTCATTATGGGTTGTATTTTCCTGCTTATTTGCATGTCTAATAATTTTTTAATGCTTTTTTTTTAACTTAATTAAATTTATGGGTCAGTGCCCATCCCCCATTTCCCCCCTCTCCCATCAACCCTCAGTTTGTTCTCTGTATTTAAGCGTCTCTTATGGTTTGCCTCCCTCCCTCTCTGTAACTGTTTTTTTTTCCCCCTTCCCTTCCCCCATGGTATTCTGTTAAGTTTCTCAAGATCCACATGTGAGTGAAAACATATGCTATCTGTCTTTCTCTGACTGACTTATTTCACTTAGCATGATACCTTTCAGTTCCATCCACGTTGCCACAGATGGCAGGATTTCATTCTTTCTCATTGTCAAGTCGTATTCCATTGTATATATAAACCATATCTTTATCCATTCATCAGTTGATGGACTTTTAGGCTCTTTCCATAATTTGGCTATTGTTGAAAGTGCTGCTATAAACATTGGGGTACAAGTGCCCCTGTGCATCAGCACTCCTGTATCCCTTGGGTAAATTCCTAGCAATGCTATTGCTGGGTCATAGGGTAGTTCTATTTTTAATTTTTTGAGGAACCTCCACACTTTTCCGGAGAAGCTGCACCAGTTTGCATTCCCACCACCAGTGCAAGAGGGTTCCTGTTTCTCCACATCCTGGCCAGCATCTATAGTCTCCTGATATGTTCATTTTAGCCACTCTGACTGGTGCGAGGTGGTATCTCAGTGCGGCTTTGATCTGTATTTCCCTGATGATGAGTGACGTTGAGCATCTTTTCATGTGTCTATTGGCTATCTGGATGTCTTCTTTGGAAAAGTGTCTATTCATGTTTTCTGCCCATTTCTTCACTGGATTATTTGTTTTTCAGGTGTGGAGTTTGGTGAGTTCTTTATAGATTTTGGATACTAGCCCTTTATCCAATATGTCATTTGCAAATATCTTTTCCCATTTCGTTGGTTGCCTTTTAGTTTTGTTGATTGTTTCCTTTGCGGTGCAGAAACTTTTTATCTTGATGAGGTCCCAATAGTTCATTTTTGCTTTGAATTCCCTTGCCTTTGGAGATGTGTTGAGTAAGAAATTGCTCTGGCTGAGGTCAAAGAGGTTTTTTCCTGTTTTCTCCTCTAGGGTTTTGATGGTTTTCTGTCTCACATTCAGGTCTTTCATCCATTTTAAGTTTCTTTTTGTGAATGGTGTGAGAAAGTGGTCTAGTTTCAACCTTCTGCATGTTGCTCTCCAGTTCTCCCAGCACCATTTGTTAAAGAGACTGTCTTTTTTCCATTGGATGTTCTTTCCTGCTTTGTCAAAGATGAGTTGGCCATACGTTTGTGGGTCTAGTTCTGGGGTTTCTATTCTATTCCATTGGTCTATGTGTCTGTTTTTGTGCCAATACCATGCTGTCTTGATGGTTACAGCTTTGTAGTAGAGGCTAAAGTCAGGGATTGTGATGCCTCCTGCGTGGTTTTCTTCTTCAGTATTACTTTGGCTATTTGGAGTCTTTTGTGGTTCCATACAAATTTTAGGATTGTTTGTTCTAACTTCAAGAAGAATGCTGGCGCAATTTTGATTGGGATTGCATTGAATGTGTAGATTGCTTTGGGTAGTATTGACATTTTAACAATATTTATTCTTTTAATCCATGGGCATGGAATGTTTTTCCATTTCTTTGTGTCTTCTTCAATTTCCTTCATAAGCTCTCTATAGTTTTCAGCACACAGATCTTTTACATCTTTGGTTAGGTTTATTCCTAGGTATTTTATGGTTCTTGGTTAATGCTTAGTTTTTGAGAGAGACAGCGCGTGAGTGGGGGAGAGGGAGAAACAGAATCCGGAGTAGGCCCCAGTCTCTGAGTTGTCAGCACAGAGCCTGCCATAGGGCTGAACTCACAAACCATGAGATCATGACCTGTGCCTAAGTCAGACGCTTAACCCACTGAGTCACCCAGGTGCCCCATCATATCTAATAATTTTTAATCTGATATCAGGCATTGTAAGTTTTATGTTATTGAACACTGGATGTTTTTGTGTCTCTATATAAAGGTCCTCTGAATGCTTACCCAGTGACCTGTGAGTTATGAAGGTTTCCACTCTGGTTGGTGAGAACGTGCTATACTTTGGGCCCATGTGAACACTATTACCTTTAATATTTGGGGGCAATTCTTTCTCTGTCCTCAGTTTCATCATACACATGTACCAATCAGTACTCTGTTGAATAGTCTCGGGGATCCTCTGTAGATCTTTGGTGTTCTTGCTCTGTGCATTTTCTTCTCTCTAGTACTCTTCCTGTAAACCCAAGCTGCCTTGGTCTTCCTAGAGTTCCAACTTTATCTTCTCAAACTTAGGGAGACTGATACATTTCAGCTGGATTTACCCTCCCTGAGCTGTTGCCTAGAGATTTTCTTCAGGCAACAAGCTGGGGCACTTGTAGGTTCATCTTACTTGCTTTTGGTCTCTCAGGAATCTTTATCCTACCTTGCCTGGTTTTTAATGTCCTTACAACTGTTTCATAATATATTTTGCATAGTATTTTAGTTGTTTTAGGTGGAAGGTAAATCTGACCCCTGTTTTACTCTATTATTGCCCCAAATGGAAGTCTCCTAATTTGTTATTACATAAGATTTTAAGAATCTGGGCATTTTAAAAATTAGTTTATACAGAGACCAATGTAGCTTCATTTCTTAATAGATTATGTTGACGGTTTTGATATAGAACATAATTTAACATATTTTGTAGTATATATTTTTAATGAAAACCTGAATGCTCTGAAGAGATTTATAAGAATTGCTATTATTTTTGTTAAAATCTTTCAAAAGTTCTGACAAGCATGCATAGTACTTGGTAAGTTAATTAAAATTTAAATGTATTTTATACATATAAATAAATATATGAGTAATATTTAAATATGTATCATGTAAAAATAACTATATAAATAAATTTTATTGTTCCTTTACTAGGTCTTCATCCTCCAGGTCCACCTTTAGCAAGACCCATTCTCCCCCGAGAGCGAGGTGCTCTGGATAGAATTGTTGAATATTTAGTTGGTGATGGTCCACAGAACAGGTAATGTTTGTTAGGGTGGTAGGTAAATGAAAATGAAGAAGTTTATTGGTCAAAAGGGTGTGTGTGTGTGTGTGTGTGTGTGTGTGCGTGCACACTAGACATTCTATGGTTTTGTGACTCCTGTTTCCTGATTTTAGAACATAATAGAATATTTTATGCCCCTGTAAAAGAGAACATACTCAGTTGTTTTTCAGTAAGAGTTTTGATAAAATGCAAAAAAATATATAGAGAGAACAAAAACTGTTGTGACCCTACTATGATTATTTTTAGAGAAATTAAATCATTTGTTTGAAACTTTTAAACTTGAAGAGCACACAAATAGTGAAAACTTGGTAGTTTGTAAGAAATGGGGTTTTATAGATGTCAGTATGGGAGTCGGTGATGGTAATGATTTTAATGGCAACGAGGACAATTTAGATATGTTTGACACTATGGTTTTCAAAATAGTTTTCCAATTATTATCTTATTTGATTTTTACAATAATTCTAGGAAGATAGGGGTGATGTGAGCAGAGCAACTGTCATAATATAGACTTTTAAAAAATACTTTAGGATAGTAGACTAGAATATTTGACAAGGTTATTGGTTAATATTATTTCAATAAAAGGACTAGAATTTAATGTTAATGTAATAATTGTATATTATTCAGAACAGACAAGTTGTTGTTTGGTCGGGCCAAGTGTTAAGTGCATACACAGAGAACAGAGAATGTATAAATAGGAAATGAGGAAGATGTATAACTAGGATAGACACAGCAATCGTGATGTTTGGAAGTTAACCTTTGGACTGGACTAAACAAATTCATTTCTTTACTACAGACTTCTCAGAAGTTTTATTTTTATTTTATTTTATTTTATTTTATTTTATTTTATTTTATTTATTTTATTTTTCAGAAGTTTTAATAACATTCATTGTGAATCACTAAGGGGTTCCATCTTTTCCAATCTAATCTGACCATGGATTTTGGGTCTGTTAGCCTCAGAAATATATGTTAGGAAGTACTGAAATTTAAGTGTTCTGTTATTGAATATGTTTGTTACCTTAGTAAGGATATATTCATTTGACTGTTGCTTAGTTTGTTTTTCATTTTGTGTATAAATTATATTTTAGAAAGGTTGAAATTTTGGCTGTTATGGTTAAAGGGTATTGTTTATTGTTTACTAAGTAACATTTAGTCTGTTATGGCATATTTAGCTGTGTAAAATATTAGTTAGCTGTGATGGCTATTTTCATGGGCTTTGTCTGCATTTGTAACTGATCTGTTCATTTTTCCTTTTGGTGTAGGTATGCCCTTATATGTCAGCAGTGTTTTTCTCATAATGGAATGGCTTTGAAAGAAGAATTTGAATACATTGGTAAGAATTATTGGGCGTTTAGATTAAAATATTTTACTCTTAAATATTTCATCCTATGCCAAGTCCCATGTAATGTCACTTTGTTTTAGGTGCTCTGTTTGTATTGTTCAGGCATATTGTCCTTATTTTAGAACACAGAGCAAAGCAGGAACAACAATGCAGGTTTTTTCCTCATATAGTGTACAACTTCTAGGTCTTTTCAAACTTCATTGTGCATCAGAATCACCTGAAGAGCTTTTAAAAATACCATGCCCAAGACCCACCAACTAAGAGTCTGTTTTAATTGATTTGGGATGGGTCCAGGCTTTTTTTTTTAAGCTCCTCAGAGGATTCTCATGTGCAGCCACTATTAAAAATTATTGTACTAAATTACTTATGTTTCTTAAATACGACATACTATAGTTTCTTGGGCACGTGAGCAATGTTCTGGATTTTAAAATCCCTAATGATTATAGTGACTAGAAATGTAATTTCTGTAATACATTTGGATCATTATTAATATTGTTTTGCTATTAGATAAACTGCTGTGTAACTTACCATCTTTTCTGATTTATTTATTTACTTATTATTTACTTATTATTTTTAAAAATACAATTAATTGTCAAGTTAGCTAACATACAGTGTACATAGTGTGCTCTTGGCTTCGGGAGTAGATTCCCATGACTCATTGCTTACATACAACACTCAGTGCTCATCCTGACAAGTGTTCTTTTCAATGCCCGTTATGTATTCCTCAACCTCCCCCCCCCCAATCCACCCTCAGTTTGTTCTCTGTATTTAAGAGTCTCTTATGATTTGCCTCCCTCTCTGGTTGAAACTACTTTTTTCTCCTTCCCTTCTCCCATGGTCTTCTGTTAAGTTTCTCAAATTCCTCATATGACTGAAAACATATATCTGTCTTTCTCTGACTTTTCTGTTTTAAAATTAATATTCTAATTCTAATAATAATTAGAAATTATGCTTTAAAATTAGCTTTTGTTAGAGCACCTTGCATTATTATTAAAACTAGATGTAGTTTCACAAGGGATAAATAACTTCTGAAGGGTTCTTTGACTATTTGCAAAAGTAATCTTGAGAATGATCTGATTAGTCCTTGAATTTTTTTTTTTTTTTTTTGGTTTGTGGTTTTGTTTATTTTTTAAAAAAATTCTCTGCAGCTTTTCGATGTGCCTACTGTTTTTTCTTGAATCCTGCAAGAAAAACTAGACCTCAGGCTCCAAGACTTCCAGAGTTTAGTTTTGAGAAGAGGCAGGCAGTGGAAAGCTCAAGTTCAGTTGGTCCCTTGCCCTCAGGAAGTGTGATTTCGTCAGAGAACCAGACCAGTGAAGGTATGAATATGTTAATTAAAAAGTTTTATCTTTTAATAATGTTTGCTATTTAACATTAAAAGCATAATGCTTTTAGATAAGAATGGATTAATTTATCAGATTTTGCAGCATGCATATATCAGCTATTGCTCTGATACTCAGCCCTCCTGTGTGATTGGTATGATGTGTTTCAGTTTTAAAATGTAGGTTACCCTGTGTTAAGCAGCATCCACCCACAGCTGGGTAAACATTGTTTATGGAGTGACATCTAGGAACTGTTGGGAGATTTGACTAGTGATACTTTCATGGAATCATTTTTTCAATTTATTTAAGTGAAGCATGTTATAAGAATTATGCAACTACTTGTAAGGGTAAAATTCTGCTATAATTTGTAGTTAACATTGATAAAATAGATTTGTGCCTACCATTGGAATTGGTAAGGTTACCAGAAGCAAGAAACTTTGGAACTGGAAAGTCGTCCTTGGCATTCTTTGGATAAGTATGTTGATAGGACTGGTGTTTCTTTGAAACAATTTATTGAGGTGCACAAGATTTAACATTGCTGCTGTATGCCTTTGATGTAAAACAACCTTTTGCAAAAGAGAAACAGAATTTATCAGAATTCATTGGTTTTTAGGATTCGTCTTTAATTCTGTTTTAGGACTTCTTGTGGAAGTTTCATAAGCAAATGGAAAAGATGAGGTGGAAGATCTGACTATTAATTGCCAACTGTTTCTTGTTAATATTAGGTGGGGAGCTATTTGTTAAGTAGCTCCTAGTCATGGAGATGCTAAAATTATGGCACAGGCCATGATATTTTGGTGCTATGCCTGATGTAGAAAAAAAATCCATATTAGAAGTTTAGTTCACATAGTGTATTTAGCAGTCTGTATTCATCCTTTTAATTTCTAGGAATTCTCATTTATAGATATTTGATTTCTTCTTTATACAAACACTGAGTAGTGAAAAAACTGCTTTAACTGAGAACAATAAAGCAGTGAATTTTCAGATATCGGAAGGGTAATATAAAAATTTGAGTATCTTTTTTTTTTTTTTTTTAACTTTGAAGAGTGAACCTAAAATACGTGTGTTGATTTGGGCTTGGCTTTTGGCTTACTAACATGCATCAGAATGAATTTGAACACAGATAGCCATGACAAGAAGTGTGTATACTTTCAACACTGAATCAATACATTCACTTTCTCCAAGTCTGCAGTATCAACTCCAAACATATCACATTTTTTCTTTTGCTTAAGTCATGCTCTGAAGCTGATTATTGCATGCAGATCACCTGCCTTGCTATTGCAGCCTCTTGGAACTGAAAACTAAGGAATTTCATACTGAAGATGCCTAGAGGAAAATTTGAAGTCCTTTCCATAAATAAGTAACCTTGCTTATGAAAGCTAAAGTGAGTATTTGAAAGCCAATAGTTGGGACACACACAAAGAAACAAAAGGAAAAACAGCCAACAAAATAAAAATCTTGATGAGTCCCATGCTTTATATCTTCTCCCAGGGTTGAGATGGATAGTTAGCAAACAACACCCAGCTATACCTTTCCTTCTCATCAAATCTAGGAGGAGCAATACCCCAGATGTCTCATTTTCTATCTGAAATCTCCAGAACGAAGTCTAACTGGCTCAGACTCAGCCCTAATAAGGTAATGTTTATAGGT
Organism: Prionailurus bengalensis; assembly: GCF_016509475.1. NCBI lineage: Eukaryota > Metazoa > Chordata > Mammalia > Carnivora > Felidae > Prionailurus > Prionailurus bengalensis. The sequence continues at coordinate 164,914,944 of NC_057345.1, read as the reverse complement.
GAAGACAAAACTTGAGGCAAGGTCTGACAGCTGTGTAGTGCTGGAAACTGAAGCAACAATTCCATTTGGTTGAGATGGTCTTTGGAGGAGTAACTTTTTCATACTTCTCTTTGGATTCATTGAAATGGCTATGAGAATTTTTTACTTCTTTGGCTTTCCAGAAGATTGAAACTTTTCTCCAAGATTCTGTCTCAGCACTGTGATACACAGTTACCATTTCCAAGCTGCAGTTCTTCAGTAGACGACTAGGTAGTATTCTGATGAAAGATGAAGCTGCATTTGTTGTGACTGCTGGAGGCATACCCTTAAGTTTAAATTGAACAGTAAGTAAGGCCATATCATCTCAATCGTCTACTTTTGGTGCCAAGAGCCAGTATAACGGAGGGCTTATATTTCTGATTTCCACATTCTTGATGTAAAAACTTGAGGTCCAAAAGAAAAAAAAAATCTTTCCTGCTTTTATTTTCATATTTTTTAAAAGTAGTGAAGTAGCTCCTTAGTAATTATAGAAACTGCAGAGATTAGGTGATTGAATTCACAGATGGAACTAAAAGGTAACTTTTTTCCATCTGGATTTTTCTTTCAACAAATATTCTATAACCATTTATATGAATAATCTTGAGTCATTAGAAGCAGCCTTTTTTTTTTTTTTTCAGTCTATGGTATAAGACTTTGAAATTAAGTTTTGTTTTGATTCTGCTACTGGAAGATTTTGCATTTAGGATGAGACACAAGGTTTTTGAAAAATTTTTGGATCACTCTTTAGAACAACATATGAAATGTTGGAAAGTTTTCATCAAAGAAGGAGACCTGGAAGAAATTTCTCCCGTTAATTACTCATTTGGATTCCTAGAATTTTTTTCTAGAATTGTGTGTCCAGATGCTTTGGTAATAGAATATTGAAGAAACACAAGAAGTTAGGACTATGGATTTTCTTTTTATCTAGGAGCATACTAGATGTGGTATGCCAAAGTAATGAAGTACTTTTAGGTTACTGGGTTTCTTTTATGGCTAAATGAGTGGTGCAATAATACCTGAATCTCCGCTAATCCACATTAAAGTGGTTTATCAGTTTTGCTTTGTTAAAATGTGCTTTCCAGAATACTTGATATGTGGCATTCTTTTTTGTTAACTATGATAGTAATTAGAAAAAGAGATTTCTGTATTGTTAGTGTACCAGTACAGTGATTTTAGGTTAGCATGTTTGAAAAATGTTAATGTTGTTCTAATTGCTCTGTTGTATTTGTCTAGCTCCTAATTATTTTAATAAAAAATAGCTTTTACTTAATTGGAAATAACTTGCTAGTAATAAAACTCATGGCCTTTAATCAATATTATCAAAAATAGTAAAATTCATTTAAGGTGAAATTTATTTTGGTAATTGATTTCTGCTTTTTTCTTTTAAGCAATATACTGTTACTGTTAGGTATGTTAAACTAGAGAAAATTCTATTTTTAGTGTTGTTTGTTGTGAGGCTCTAGGAAATTGAACTATTTGATAATGTAAACTTTGTTGAATTCTGTGTATTTATCAGATCCAAAAAGCTTGTACCTTTGTTGATATTTAATTATGTACAACTTCCTCAAGGTGTATATTTGCCTATAGGATGTTTTTGCATGTTTGTTTTAGACATAGAGATCTTATGCCCTTCTGATTCTCTTTTCTAAAACGCCTTCACCTAATAGTTTTACATTGTTCCCTAATAATGACATTTCTTACTCATCTAATGGATTTTTTTTTACCAATGCTAAATAACAGTACTATTGTTAAACAATATTCTATTGCTTATTATGAGTTATTTTCTCATAGGTGGTTTTTATTTAATTGGATTTTATTCATTGAACTATTGGGTTGAGTTTTGAGATGAGATGAGATTCATGTCTTTGTTCCTTAATATAAGTTGACCATTTTCCTCAAGGCAGAAAAATCTTGTAAAAACTGCTTTGCTTAAAACCTATGAGTTAGTTCAAAGACAAACTGTTCATTCTAGTTGAACAAATTCTCCTTTGGGTAAGTTTTACACATATAGTGGGTACTGATGTGTGGGCAAGGCAAAAGTTTGATGCATTAGCAAGACAAATTTTTGTTATTGTAAAAGGAATAAAAAGTAAGAATCTAAATGAATCCACTAAAATATGAAGGGTTTTCAAAGGCATAAACTAAATAGAATCGTGGGGTTTTTTTTCCCTGTGGAAATTATATATTTCTAAAGGGAATACATGAATTTGTTTTGCTAGACTATTCTTTAGTTTTCTTAGAAAATTATTCTTTCAAGAGCTAGAATAAAAACCTAAAAGTAAGGTGATGTTCTTACATGTTTTTGCATGTGCATGGTTTATAGATGAGGCAGTGGTATTTGTTATACAGTTATACTCAGTTTTATGAGTTTGAGTTATCTAGCTGAGTTGAGGCTTTGCCCAAACCAACTGGAAGCCAATTGTTACAATTTGGTAGAGAAAGCTTCTCTCTCAAAGATACTGAGGTGAGAGTGGGGCAGAGGGTAGGAATGGGGGAAGGAACAAATTCCATGGGTCATTTTTGTTTTATGATTGTGATATGTTGGTTTCTTAACATTATGCTTGCCAAAACTGATTTTTAAAATTTTCTTACATAGGTCATTCAGGTAACTTTGTTTTAATTTTGGTGTTAAATTGGTTTTGCACAGGGGAGAAGAGGCCTGTTTAATTAGTGTAAACACAAAGGCTGGTTTCTGTTTTAGTATTTTCTGCCCAGATGTTGACATCTTTTGTAATGTATTTTTTACCACCAAGCTGTTTTAAACTACAACTTTGCAGAAAAAATTTGCTGTTTTTATTAGAATAGGCAAATGATATTCTCCCATAGAAATAAAGTAAATTTAGAATACATTTAATGATCTTATTATAAAGCCCTGTGGTTTAGTTATTAAACACGTAATTCTCTGTTAATCTTGTACACCTAATTCACTTAAATCTTATTTGGATGACTTTTCACAAAATGGCATTGGCACCTAAAAATTGAATATTTATGTCATTTAGACTTATGTCTGCAATATAGGCATCATGACACATACTGGTTTTTCTGTAGTATTACTAGTCTTAAAATGATTTTTCTGCAAATTAACCTGGGAGAGGAGAAGTAGTCATTAATAGCTTTTTGATTATTTTCAAGCCCTACCCATAATTTCACCAATTTTTAGTATTCTGTGTATTCTTTGCAATATGATACAGTATTGACAAGCAAACTTTGTGTATGATGTCATTTTCTTTTTTTTTTAATTAAAAATTTTTTTTCTTTAATATTTATTTATTTTTGAGAGACAGAGAGACACAGAGCGTGAGCAGGGGAGGGGTAGAGAGAGTGGGAGACACAGAATCTGAAGTAGGCTCCAGGCTCTGAGTTGTCAGCACAGAGCCCGACACGGGGCTTGAACTCACAAACTGCAAGATCATCACCTGAGCTGAAGTCGGTTGCTTAACTGACTGAGCCACCCAGGCGCCCCGATGTCATTTTCTAATTATGATAGCCCATGGTATTTCTTAGAATTTATCTTAATAGACATTTAAAAATTTAAGTATTGTAGTACTTCTTTTTGTGTTATCTGCTTTAAGACCCCAGAATTTTTTAAATTAAATTGGATTTGACCAATGATGTGTCTGCTTCTGAAAATAGTTACATGACAAAGCTTTAAGATGATAAACAATCAACTTGAATACTTCTGTTTAAGTTCAGTACTGAGGCAGTTGGTCAGACAATGTGACAAATTACATGGGCCTCTATTCACTTAAACACATTTATTGGTGAGTCCCGGATTCTGAGCTTTTTCTTTTCATTTTGTGTGGCTTTATTGTTTTGTTTTGTGTTTTTTTTTCCAGAAGGCTTTCTAAAATATAACAAATGGTAAAGTTCTTGGCAAGTAAGAACTCTCAATGGCCAGAGAGTTGTGGAAAACCGTGACTCTTAGAATTCTACCCTGGATAAATTCTGAGAGGGTAGAATTACAAATGGTTGGCAACTCCTGAAGTTTTCCACTGAAGAACTTGCTTGCCCTTGTGGCAGAAATGCTCTGTACATGTTTAGAGAGTTTCCTATGTACTTTCTGCTTTTCCTTTATGCACTGGAACATTCATATAACAAAACTCAAACAATCTACTGCCTTTCTACCTTGAGTTTTGGAAGATTCCAAGTGGTACAGCAATGCCATTTTTCAGTTCCTTTTAAGATGAGAATAGCATTTTTGTGACATTTGACATAAATAGGATTTGTGAACATTACTCACTACTTTTGGGGATCATGTGAATTTTCATACAGTAAAACCTCATTAACTTGGATGTCCCCAACTGTGGAATTTTGGCCTTTCATTCTATATATGAAAGAGGGAAGGAGGTTGTAACTAATTCTGTAAACTATAGTCCAAGATATGTTTAAAGACATAATTACTTTATGTGAATTACTATAGATGTAATTACATAATTACTATATATGTGAAATATAGATAATTTGTATTTATTAAAACTGATAATGGTAAACCACGACTTTGTAAGACCTCCACATTTCTGTGTGCATACAGCACATAATTTCTTTGCAAAACTATTAACTAATTTTATTTATTTAGCAAGACTCTGACCTGTACTGTAAAGGAACTAAACTTGAACTTTTTACTAACGTAAACTGGTTTTTCCTCCGATTTTTTGAATTAATAACATTTGTAGTGTATCGTAAGGGATCTTGTATGAGCATAATAAAATCTGCTTATTTGTTTAGCTGATGTGATTTAACGATATTTCTCCTAGCAAGGATATTTGTTACTATTACAAAAACAAAAGCTAGATTTTTATTTTTGACTTGGAAAATAAGAGGCCCAAAGCTTTCTGCTTCTGACATCTTCCCCTCCCCACTGGCATTTAATTTTTTAAACTTTAAAGAATTAAAGGGACTTTATTGAATAAAATAATAATTATTATTAGGGATTTGAGTTTAATGAAACTCAAAAGAAAGTTTAAAGGGAGTAAATTTTCAGGTAGGAACCAAGAGCCTCCCTTAGCTTCTACTATGGCGACAGGGGCCAAAGACCCTTCCCTTCTCTTAGTATTCTAGGTATATAGCATATTCTGACCCAGAGGTTTAAATCCTGAGAACTTGTCTTGCAGAGGGTTGAAGGGAGACTTTTCATGGGAAAAGGTAGATCCAGATCACCCCAGTCTTTGGATAATAGAGATGCAAATCAGTGTGGGGAATAGCACAGCCTACACACACACACACACACACACTTATTGTTTACAGGGTTGCCTGGGTGCCAGGGACATAGTTCTTTCAGGAAACATGATCCGGGAGTTAATACATTGGCCTCATTTGCTGTACTGTTTTCTTATGGCACATAAATCTGTTGGAACTTAGTTTGCTTTATTTGGACATTTAACTTTCAAATACATCTTTAGGAAATTTCCCGAATATTGTGAAAGTTGCTAAATTTTAGGAAAATATAGGGCTTTGGGTAAAAGTGTGTTTATGCATTTGTTTTCCCCAAATTGTTTTTTTTCATCCTTCATTCATACCAACTCATATATGGGTATGCTACAAGGAGTTAAGTACATATTTTAAAAGATTTTAAGGATAATGTTGGACCATTCTTCTGTTTCTTAGTTCATGTATGTGTGTGCTTATCTTTTGTTTATCTTATTTAGCAGTTTTAACATTTGGATATGCCTAAAATCTTGACTCTATCTTTTCAGAATCTTTAGAAGAACAAGATGTTCTTGATAACAGTACAGAGCAGACAGATGAGAAAATATCAGATACAGAGCAGACAAACCAAGGGATTGAAAACATTTGTGGCACAGAGGACCCGGAGGAGAGACAAGAGACCGAGAATGAGGAGACCTCGGTGAATGAAGCCAAATCAACAGTTCCCAGAGTGGATTCTATTCCGAATCCTGAACTCAGTGGAGAATCTTTGATGGCAGTGTAGTAAATGCTTCCACGTGCCTTCCACTGGACATTTGTAGACTTGTTGATGTCAGTTATTGCTTTTTAGGTGCTGCTTTCTTTTTTTCCCCTCTAAGGATGTGCTTGATATCATTTGAATTCAGATTACTTAGCTATTTCAATATGTCAGAATTGTAGCTACTGGGTATTAAATTAAAGGCAAGGGATATCAGTAAAGGAAGATCCTTTGGAGTGTACAAAGACCCACACTGTTTAGCCAGCTTTTAGATGTTTTCTTCCATTCTAAAAGTAAACAAACATAGCATTCTTGTTTTCTCTATGTGTGACCTGTAAATAATACCCATTTTGACATAGGAAGAACTTTGGTTATGCGTAAGTTCTAATAGTGTTCGTTTTAAGGAATGAAACCCAATTAAGATTTTAAATAATTCATTATCAAAAATGGATAAAATTTTAATTCTTGAGATATTTTCCAGGAGGGGAAATGTCTATTTAGGCATTTACATTAAGTGGTATGAAAGTTACAAATAACTATATAGGCATTGGTACGAATTCTCAGTAAGAATGCAACTGAACAGTCAAGTGCAGTGTTTCTTTTTGATGTTTCTTATTTTGCAGCTGGGCCAAAGGCACATGATGTATATAATTAGCTTATGTTTACATATTAACATATAGGAAATATCTCTGCACTTGACTGTACTTGAATTCTGAGCATTATTTATACTTGTAAAATAATGGTGATATTATAAGTGAATTGTGTGCTCTTGTGTGTGTATTGTTAAGGAAAATAAAGATGATCTGGCAGCAGTTTCTTTTTGTTAAATACCTAGACTTCCTCAGACAGTGTCTTGGTAGATGACTTGGTTATCTGAAAAATCTTAGTAAGGGGAGCTCACAATAAAATTAATCCATAGACTCTCCTGAGAGCAAATTTTGATGCTTCTGTTCAGACCAATTGCCTTTCAAACTCAGAGAAATAGTGACATGTAGACGTTCTAATCAGAGATTAGAGTTTCCTGATTTGGGAAAACCTTAAGCCATTTGTAATTTTTTATTTTGAGAGACAAAGAAGTATTGTGAGAATAGGTAGTTACTAGTAGTTCATTGGGTTTAATATATGTGTTAACTGGCAAAAAATTAGACCCAGAATGGTAATTCTCATACCTTGCATACAATGTGGTTGGTTATCTTCTTTTCCTTTTATCTTTCTTCTCCATTATTCAAAAAATTGAAATCAAGTTATGCCAAAGGGAAGCATCTACAGGAATGGTACATATGGGAAATATTTCTAAATTGTACATAGTTTATTAAAAATTTAATAAAATAATATTTGTTATTAAAAAATTCATATTTATGATTTAATATCTTATATATGATAGGTATTTTAATGAACCCAATCTGTTAATAGTCTGAGGCATTATGGCACAGGGACCAGAGTTTTTGAGATTACAAAACGCTTTAAATTTCAGCTCTGCAGTCTTGGGCAAGTAACTCAACCTCTCTGAGACTGGTTTTTCAACTGTAAAATGGGAAGTATGATACCTACTTACTTGTCGGAGTATAGGGAAGGTGAGAAATAATTTGTATAATAGGCCTATTATTCATAGATAATTAAGCAGATGGTAGCATTTTATATTATTGATATCCTTGTGAAATATGAAGGGCTGTAAATTCTTCCTCTTGCAAATAAGGAAATGAAAAAATAATGTGAACATAGAGTTCAGCTGCTCAGAATCAAGCCAGTATTCTCTGCATCAGCTTTTCTCTATCTTATACATGTATAGAAACACATAGATTAAGGAAATAGGAACCTGAAGCTGTGGAATATCATCTCTGAATGTAATTTTTTTTGGGGGGGGAGTGAATCCATCAGATTTTGTACGTTATGGACTCATAAATATTTTAGTAACATCTTGTTGAGTCGTCTTGTTTTAAAACATTCAAATTCTGATATACATTGCTTGAAAATGAGTATTTCAGAGAAATATAACTTAATGATAGAATCAAGCAAATATTATGAGAAATAACTTTGCAAGAAATGTGCAAGAAGGTTAAAAGGGGATTAGTAAAATTCATGCAATGGGTAACATGCTTACCCATCGTATAGTGATTGTATAGTACGCTTGAAAACAGAAAAGGTTATTCTGATATTGTAATAAGTAGTTCATGGTTTGCGCGAGTGGTAAAATGTTCCGATTCTTAAGACTACTATAAGAAACTACTATTGAGGCTGGGAAAAACAAACTATTGAGTGCCCTTAGCTAGAGTGAGCTTCCCTACTAAGAAATGCTCAACAGATATTTTCTAAACTCTTCTCACTGTGTCCTCAGCATGATCTACAAACATGGTCTGGCTGCTACCCCTCCATGCCTCTTCCACCATTTGCTACAGCTTTCACGGGCGCTTCCAATTCTGTGACCACGCTAAGCCTGTTCCTGCATTAGGTCTCCGCTTAAATGGTCTCTTCTCAGAGAGGTACGCTCTTACATTCCTGGTCTAAAGCTGGCCTCTGCCTGTTGCTCTCTGTCGTATCACTTAATCTCTACTATTGGACACTTTCAGTATTTTATTTGTTTACCAGTTTACAGTCTGCCTTCGCAACATAAAATCTGTGTGTGCAAGGCTCTTTTTTTTGTCTTACTCACCGCTGTATCTCCAGGTCTAACACAGTGCTTGACACATATTTATTATGTGAATGAATAACTTGTTGCTAAATCCAGTGAAAACTCTCAGTCCTTAACTTATTTCACTGTTTGACAGTATTGACATTGCTGAGCATTCCCCTTGGTTTGAAACACTTTATTTTTTTCTTTTGGCTTTTGACCTCTCACACTCTGGCCCCTTTCTCTCAGCGTCCTTTCTCTTTCCCTGTGCGCCCATTAAATACTGGTGTTCCATAGCTTCTTTTTTCACTCTGCATATTCTGTCCCTGGAGGATGTCATCAACCCCATGGATTTAATTAACACCTGTCTCTCTGATTCTCAAATCTCCAGCCTTGATCTGTTTGCTTCACTTCAGAGAGATATATTCACCTGCCTTCTTAATGTCTCTTACAATCAGTATGTCAAAAAACGAACACCATTTTCTCCTTCAGACCTTCAAAACTTTCAAACATTATGTGTTTGAACTTCAGTGCCCATTCAACCCTTTCTCCCTTTTTCTTATATCTTCACTGTCAGTTTCTGTCTCCAAAACATCTTCGAGTTATTTTCTCATTTTTCCATCCCATTAACATTACGTCAATAAATGATAATAAAACATTTGGATTCTTACTCTGTGCCAGGCAACATGCTAACTGTTGTATGTGTCTTATTTTATTTGTTCTTTGGCATAACCCTGTGCGGATTTTTATTTCTGGATTATAGATGAGAAACCTGAGCTGTAGAGAGAGTAAGCAACTTGGGCAATGGAAAATCTGGGATTTGAATGTAGGCAGATTACTTCAGAAGTCTTGCTCTTAATTACTGTTGTGCTGCCTTCTAATTCAGGCTTCCATTATCTCCAAACTGTCTCTTCACTGGTTTCTATCTTCAGTCTTGCCCACTTGCTATTTATGATGTGCACTATAGCCCGAATGAATTTTCAGAATTGGAAAAGGAATCCTGCTACCAGTGCTTAAACTGTTCAATGATTCCTCCTTGTTCTTGGGATGAGGTTCAAACTTACTGATCGGGCCAACAGAGCCTGTGTAATTTTGCTTCTAGAACACAACTATTGCCATCGTACTCCGGTCTCCCCGCTCCCCTCCCCGTCCCACTTTTAATATAGCTGTCCTAATGTTTTCTGTGGTTTGCATATGCAAAGTTTTTTTTATAACCCCCTAGCTTCCTCTTCCCGTGCTTGGGATATCCTCCCACTCACACAGACATGGGGACACTCAATAAATAGTTGCCAAATTGCACCAAAATACTAATAGAACCCACATTTGGAAATTTTGCTAGTTGTTAACCTATGCCTTTTATTGCTGAAATTTGTCTTTTGCATTTTATGCATTAGATACACAATGTTATGGAGAACACGACTGAGTCAGGAGAGTTACAGCTTTGAGTGTATATGTGTTTTTGTGTGTGAGACAGAGAGAAAGGGGGAGATATTCTAATTATATAATGATTGTCATTAAGTATTACATGCTGAGTGTGTCAGAAAAGCTAAATGATTTAATGTCACAGGAGTAGCTAGCATCTAAACCAAGCTGCAACTCAGATCTCAGCTCTTAATGCAGGATACTTTATACTGAACCATCCGTTTTAAACTGCCAATCAATAATAGTGTTAGAGTTTAAGATTACTTTAAAAATGTAACCTGTTTTCTTATTTTTTTCTAATATTACTTTGCAAAATTATAATACTACCTGTTAGATTGTGTGCAAATCAGTCAGAGGGTCAAAGAATGGGGGTAATTTACAGAATTGTGACTGGCTATTTTGAAACAATCATGGAGAACAGAGCTGCTTTGGAAAATCGGAAGAAAATAATGTGGTAAGTTATTCTATGGTATAACTTCAATTCATTGTAAAAATTGTAGAGATTTAGATATAGTTTATGGACTCCCAAAGAACTATTAATATATATAAAGATGATCATGAATTGATGATCTGCTAAATCTTAGTTTGTAATCTGACTTGTTTCAAAGTGGTTTTTTTTTTTTTTTATGTTTGTTTATTTTGAGAGAGAGAGTGCGTGGGTATGTGCGAGTGAATGGGGGAGGGGCAGAGAGAATCCCAAGCAGGCTCCATGCTCAGCATGGTGAGCTTGGAGCCTGACACAGGCTCAGCCTCACGACTGTGAGATCATGACCTGAGCCAAAATCAAGAGTCAGACACTCAAGCTCTCAACCGATTGAGCTACCCAAGCACTCCTGTTTCAAACTTATTGAAGATCTAAATTTGTTAACTCCACCTAGCTGATAAGTAAATGTATTCAGGCTCTGAATTTAGAAAAATTTATAAACAGAGCAGAGTACGTTTATTAGAATACAAACATAAGAGTAATAATTAAAAAGAATAAAAACCTTACTAAATTTTATTGCTCCATAAACTATTAATTTGTCTCAGCCTAATTTCTTTCCTCCTCAGAAGTGAATCTACATTTTCTACTTTGATACTATTTAAAAATGTTTTTTTAAAAATTGTTGGGGCGCCTGGGTGGCTCAGTCGGTTAAGCGGCCGACTTCGGCTCAGGTCATGATCTCGCGGTCCGTGAGTTCGAGCCCCGCGTCGGGCTCTGTGCTGATAGCTCAGAGCCTGGAGCCTGTTTCAGATTCTGTGTCTCCCTCTCTCTGACCCTCCCCCGTTCACGCTCTGTCTCTCTCTGTCTCAAAAATAAAAAAACATTAAAAAAAATTTTTTTAAAAATTGTTGAATTTATTGGATAGTAGGTATCCCCCCCCAAGTGCCCTTTAGTTTGCCTTTGTGTGAAACTTAGCTTCCACTTAATTTTCCATTCTCTGTCCAGAGGTCCTGCTATGTGGTTTAATTTATACTACTTGTAGACTTTAGGAGAAGAAAACACTATCCACTTATATAATTCTATATTATTTGATGTTTTTTACAACCTAGATTTTCTGCTTCATTTTTCTCCAGGTTTTTTTTTTTTTTTTTAATATTTATACCTTCCTTTTTTCTTTGGCAGCAAAAATGGTAGAAGTTGGAAGAGCTCTGAGAAGATTAAAATGTATTCTCAAAAATCTCCTTCATAAATTAGTTTTTTAAAGTTCTTATTCCAGGATTATATGGGAACAGGCCAAATTTTCAGCTGCCAAAGACTTTTACCAGATCCCTGGCATTTGATTTAGGAAAACTAGGGAAAATAATTTCTTTTTGTGAAAATAAATATTTTTATCTTAGTCTGATGTTGAAGGGTGAAGAAAGTGGGGACTTAACATTTTTTGAATACCTGCTCCTGGTCAGGCCCTGGGTGCTAGATATTTTCACATACATCTCTTACAACCATGTGAGGAGGTGAAATCTTATCAAAGCAGGAATTAAATTAATTCCCGAAGACCTCTTAGTTTATGGATGTTGTAAATGGAATCAGAACCTAGGATTTTTTTTTTTTAACCCTTTTTTTAAAAGTTTATTTTGAAAGAAAGAGTATGAGGGGGAGGACGGGTAGGGAGAGAGGACGGGGAAAGAATCCCAAGCAGGCTGTCCACTGTCAGTGTAGAGCCAGACACAGGGCTCGAACCCATGAACGGTGAGATCATGACCTGAGCCACCCAGGCGCCCCAGAACCTAGGATCCCTAAGTCTTCCTTGTCCTAGTCGCTATCTGTGAGGCTTCTCTTTTGCTGGGTGAAAGAATAGATTACTGTTCTTTTGGATTTCTCATATTTTTGTGATGATTCAAGTATTGCTTCTTCAGGACAGTCTTCTCAGCTGAACACTTGTCTCTCTACTCACTCACCCTCCCCTTGAAATTCCTTCATAACATCGTCTCCTACGCCAGACTGTGAACTCCTTGAAGGCAGGCCCATATCTGTTTTTACTTGTCAATATATTCCTAGTGGCTGGCATGTAAAAGACACGGTAAGTTAGCTGTTGAATGGGTCGTATGCCCACCCAGGTGCGTGCAAGTGCACACACACACAGAGTAGGAAATAACTGCTGTAGTCTTCGTGCAGATTTTATAGTGTGAGCAATTCTGTAAATCTCAACTTTGAATTATTGAGTAGGGAGAGGGCCAGATAATTCGATCCTCACAATTTAGGTGAATTTCAATAGTCTCCTTTGTCGTTTTTGTTTTTGTTTTTGTTTTTGATTCACCCATCCATATTGCCGTAGGAGCTTTCTAAAACACAAGTTTAAAAAACTATTCTAAGATTCCTTTGTATATGGCTGACTCCTTAGGCGGCCTGGGAGGACACCCTAGTCCAGCTTTCTCTCCCACTGCTCTCCCTTATGCTCTGACCACAGATGAGTGTTTGGTGCTTCTGAGAGATGCTCTGCACTGAGCTTACATGATGCTATTCTTGTTAAACTCTCACTTCTTTTAGCCCCCGGTTTATAATCTTCTGAGTGACCTCTTCCTCAGCTTTCCTAAGCAGTTACTTTTTGTTCTCATTGTACCTTATACATTCATATGTAACTTACAGTCTCCTGACCTCTTGTTATACTGTCTGCCTCCCTCATTTGACTGTGAACGCTGAGGACAGGCTGTGTCCCCCCCGATTTGTGTTTTCTCACTCGCGCTCTCCTCAAACAACACGACACAAAACAAAACTAAAACCTGGTGTGGTGCCTGCTCCATGTATGTTTAGAGAGTCGATTCATGTAAATAAGTGAGAGACCTGACCGGGTCAGTCCCAGTGGCTGGTGTGCTCCTCCTATTTTGAAACCCCTATAAATAAAGTAATTGTGGCTAGAAAGTGAGAAGCACTAGCTCAAGATCTGAGGATATGGAAACTGTGAGCACACTGAGGGTGGGGAGGGTTCGTTTGTTTTTATATTCTTAGTGCCCAACATAGATGCTCAGTAACTGAATGAACCGAACTGGAGATAACCAGTGTGCTAGTTGGTGGGATTACAGTGTGGAAGCTGTTCCCTAATTCACGTGAATCCAATGTTTGGGCAAGGTTTCTAAATTGTATATAAAATAACGTGGTTTAACCCCCATTCTCGATGATCTCTACGTTCCCCACCCTATGATCTCATATTTAACTTCAAATGGGGTATTTTTTTTGTTTGTTTTTCTGTTTATTTTTATTATCTCATTTCTGACCCATTTAATGTTATGACTGATGTTAATTTAGGAACTTTCTGGATTAAGTAGGTGCTTTTTTGATACCGTATCTGGTGGAGTCTGGATAGACACACTCACAAAATACAATTTAGGAATATTTCCTCTTTCATTATATAGGTCATTGGAATTGAGACCTTAAAGCTGAGTGCTTGCCTCAAAAAAAAAAAAACCATTAAAAGGTATTGTATACTGCACCTGGCAAGTATTAATTACAACTTGCACTCATATGATATATTTTGTGAATTATAGTCGGCTAAGTTATTTATTTTTCTAAAAATGAAATAGGCTATTTGTGCCTTATTGTCTCTAGCAAGAATTCTAAAGCCTTTGCCTACCTTTCAAGAGTGACACATTTTATTAAATTATAGTGGCTTGCTTTTTAAAAAATATTTTTTCCTAGGAACAAAAAGGACTCAAAGTTTGGAATGAACTTGTATTCTTGATTACGACTGTTCACACAACCAAATAATACACGAAGTTTTTAGAATAGGATGCTGTGAGTTTTATAAACTGAGTACAGGCTGAAATAAAATTGATATGCTTGAAACATGTTTTGGGTGGATGTTGTGGATTCTTTTCAGCACTTTTTTTTTTCTTTTAGTTTTTGAAGACCTTGGACTCTGTGGGTTTGTATGGTCTTTCTTCTTTTCAGTAGGCAATCTCCTGTAGTTGGGCTTGATGAAATTAAATAGTATTTTATGTATTGAAAGACAACCACAATCATTACTAAAGTGTGGGGATTTTCTCTTTCCTGCTGCTCTCCACCTCTCCCTACCCTTCCACACACACCCCAACCACCAAAGGGGAGAGCATCAGGTTTTAGTAGATTTGAGTATGAGTGACTTATCCACCCAGCAAATGGTTGTAAGCAATAGTTCAACACAAGCGTGAATATCCAGCACTCCTTTCAGGGTAGGATGGCACAAAACTACTAAACTGTCTGTTGGGACAGTCGTGCTATGTATTAGGAGTTGGAAGAGGAGAAGTGGGGAGCAGATGATTTGTCTTAATAAAGAAGCTGAATTTAGGGCTGCTGTGTTCCAGATGAGTAACAAGAGGTATGGCAGTCGCCACTTCTGTTTTTAACAGTGCCTCCAATAGACATGTAAACAATTCACTTTGTTCATTATAGGTTTTATTGTCTCTAAAGAGTGATTTATGTCCTTATTTCTGCATTATCGCCCACAAGGTACTGCCCTCCGTCAGAGGGCCTGTACCATCTAATTTTTTAGACCTTTGTCTTCATTAGTACAGCAATTTTAGCTTGTGATCATTGTACTAGACCTCATTGATAAGCTAAGACAGTGTGGGATTCATAGTGCTGACATCTAACCTTGCCACTGGCTTCTTGACCCTTCTGCTTCCGAAACATGGGTTCATTTAAAAAAAAAAAAACAAAAACCCGAGGTAGAACTCCATCTATTTTTCACACGCATTGTGGGCAGTTTAAAGGTTGGTCAGAATCAAATACTGTGCTTTCAAATTTGATAATGTATGAGTACAGAAGGATGACCTTTGATACATAGTCATACATCAACATGACATGAGCAGTAAATGCTGCAATTACCTTTAGTACATTGAAATGGTGCTTTAGTTTTCATCTTTAGAGCCATTATTGCAAAAGCAAAACAAAACGCATTGGAGTTTTTATTACGAGTTTTGTAGAATTAAGTACCTTTAGAAATAGTCCTAATTTATGCACTTATTTTCCACATGAGTTTGGTTTTTGTATGATGCAGTAGTTCGCTACCAGAGGATGTTAATTGCTGACCTGATGATTTTAGGCAGATTGTTGTAAAGCTATTTTGTGTTTTATGAGTAGGTTATTTTTCAAAAGGATTAAATGCTGTTTCTTTACAAAAGCGTTTTACCACGTGTGTTTTCAAATGTATTAAAGTCTGTTCCCAGTGGTCATCTAAAGGAGTATTTAGTGATGACAGGGACCTTTATGTTGCAGCAACACACAGCTGTAGAGAGTGTCTGCTGTTCTCTATGGGATGGTTGCTCCAGTGTGATCATTTATACATTCATTTCTCCTTTAATGAGTTCCTTCTACGTGCCAGGCGCAGGAGATGGGAAATGAATGACGCATGGCCCCTGCTCTCAGGGAGTTCCCAGTCTAGCGGATGAGTTTAGGCTAATAGCTCAGTTGTCTCTTGAGAAGTCCCAAGATGGGCAAGCAGTAAGCTGACTTAGTGAGTGCTGAGTGAAATGTATGCTGGACTTAAAAAAAGGCAGGAGACCGGGTTCACATTTTGATTCTGCCACTTTCCCACAGTCTGACCTTGGAGATGTTACATAACCTCTCTGAACCTTAGTTTCTGTGGCTATCAAAAAATAATATGTAGTGCACAGAGCTGCTGTGAAAAGTAGAGAATAGGAAATTCTAGGCCAAGTGTGGCCCAGAACAGAAGCCCTCTTTTTCTACTTCCTACCCTTCTTCTGCCTCCGCCTACACTTCTCAATTAGCCAGTTCACTATTTCTCTATACTTTTTTTTTTTTTTCCTGGTTCAGAGGTGGATAACAGGGTCCAAGGACCTCCAGAAATTTCCTACACAATTTTGTGTATGTGCATGCACATCTTTCCAGGGAGAGAATACATAGCCCTTATGTCATTTTCAAAGTTGGACCATGAGTCAATAGAGCAGGCACGCTGCGGCTCTCTTCTAGGGGAACAGCTATCAAAGATATTACTTAACATTACTGTAATATTTGGATTAATGATGTAAAAAAATCAATTGAATCTCAAGTACCTTTCTCTGGGCATTAAAGAATCCTTTAAATGACCCCTGTGGCCAGAAGCTGTATGCCAGGTGCAAAGCAGCAATGCCACGCTGGTGGCAAAATTAATATAAAAATGGAACTCTAGTTCAGTGTATAGGTCTTATATCTATATGCTTTCCAACTGCTAATAGCTTTATCGATGGTCTCTTTTAGACATGCAAATTGCTTAAAATTTGCCAAGCTAGCAAAGTTGAATTTTGAAAATGAGATGCGGTATTATAAGGGATCACAGGTATCTTACCGGATTTTGATGTTATAAATATTATAGTTCCACTCCCTAGATTGTTCTTTAATTGTCCCTGCACCCCCGAATCTCCTCATGCAATACTGTCATGAAGTTAGGGTTGTTGTTTTTTTTTCCACCGATGCCTGCTTATTTTTTTCTCTCGGTTTTTAGTATAAGAAATGTAAAGCACAATGGTAAGAGAGAAATTTAAAAAGCTCTTTACTACATTCTATTGTTGTAACCCACTGTTTTTCTTCCTTAGGTTTCCTTTTAGTCTTTAGTCCTTTTAGCTTGTATGTTTTACAGATTGATATGTACACAGTTGTATTTTTTCAATGTTTATTTACTTTTGAGACACACACACACACACACACACACACACAGAGTGTGATGGGAAGGGTCGGGGGGGGGGGGGAGGGGGGGGAGGGACACAGAATCTGAAGCAGGCTCCAGGCTCCGGGCTGTCCGCACAGAGCCCGGCTTCAGCACAGAGCTGGATGCGGAGCTCAAACCCATGAACTGTGAGATCATGACCTGAGCCAAAGTCAGACACTTAACCAACTGAGCCACCCACATGCCCCTGTAACACAGTTGTATTCTTAAACCAAACAGAGTGAGGTGCACTGTGTGGGGTCCCACTTGCCTCTTGCAGCTTCCTGCACATGGGCTGTTGTCAGCCTTGTGAGTCAATTACTGTCCATTCCGAAACACCTCAAGCCATGGACATCTGATACATGAGAAGAGGCTTGCACCCTCAACTTTTTACAGGCCACAGAGCAGCTGTTAAGGGATAATAAGTTTTTCCCCTTGTACTCAGGCAAACACAGACTGAGGGCTTGGGTGCCTGGTCTTACTCCTCCCTGTAATATCTCCTCTTGCATTTCTCCTTCATAGAGTTTAAGTTTGTACATTTGCTTTGTGGATCTAAACATACTGCATTGTAAAATGAGGTTCATCACAGAATTATTTTTTAAAAAAAAAAAATTTTTTTTTTTCAAACGTTTTTTATTTATTTTTGGGACAGAGAGAGACAGAGCATGAACGGGGGAGGGGCAGAGAGAGAGGGAGACACAGAATCGGAAACAGGCTCCAGGCTCTGAGCCATCAGCCCAGAGCCTGACGCGGGGCTCGAACTCACGGACCGCGAGATCGTGACCTGGCTGAAGTCGGACGCTTAACCGACTGCACCACCCAGGCGCCCCCACAGAATTATTTTTGATAGTGAAAAAATAGGTGATCAAAATGTTCCAGAATGGGAGAGTGTTTAATGCGTTTAAATATTTTTGAAGTCTTTTTAATAATGTAACAAAATGTTCATGATTTGATATTGAGAGAAGAGTGGGTATACATTTGCACAGTCTTATAGTCTGGTCTTGTAAGCAAGGATATATATATATAGAGAGAGAGAGAGAGCGAGCGAGAGAGAGAGAGACTGGAAGGAAATACAACACATTTTAACTATGTTTGGGTTGTAGTATATGGCTTACTTTTTTTTTTTCTTTACCTTCTTTTTCCTGTATTTTCCAAATTGAATACCAAGAATGTGTATTACTTTCACCAATTCTAATTTTTCAAGTAAAAACATTTTTAAAAATCTGGAATAATGACCTACAACAAATCACTGTGTTACAGAAAGATTTTTAAATTTAAGTTGACAATTCAGTTATTCCCAAGTTCAGAATATTTTCACATGGGCAACGTCATGGGAAAGAGCTGATTTTAGTTTAACTTCAGAAGGATGAGAAAAGAATGAGTTTATCTGAGCAGTATCTATATTTTTATAGAGACCTTGGTAACCTTGGAATAAAGGAGAAAGATGAATGCTTTATGAATGATACAGACTTAAAAATGAGGAAGGAATCTGAGAAGCTTGGATCATTTTCTTTTTTAGAACCAGCAGCTTAAATGAAGCGCTCTCAGCTTGTAGAGTGGTATGAAAGCCCCCCCTTCATTAACATATTTTCTCTACACACCTTTATGCTCACATATATAGACATACACAGCTTATTAACTCCTGTAGTTAAGAGGAATGAATCAAAGGTTTTGTCTTCTAATAAGTAGTTGCTTTGTTATATGCAGCGTGGCACCGTCATCTTTGATCTTCCCTTAAAATACTTCTTTGGAAATCTCACAACTATCCAGACTGCTTTTTTGGATGTTCAAACACTTTCCTAAATCTGGGTTCTGATAAACATTAAGAAATAATCATAATGCAGTATACAGTAAGGCATCCCAGTAGAGTTTGGTCTACAATTACCTTGTGATAGCATTTATAGCAAAATTTGATTATAGCATCCCCAATTGAGAATTTCTGGTAGTCTGTGGTAGGGATAAGAATGGATTTCATGAGGGGCGCCTGGGTGGCGCAGTCGGTTAAGCGTCCGACTTCAGCTCAGGTCACGATCTCGCGGTCCGTGAGTTCGAGCCCCGCGTCGGGCTCTGGGCTGATGGCTCGGAGCCTGGAGCCTGTTTCCGATTCTGTGTCTCCCTCTCTCTCTGCCCCTCCCCCGTTCATGCGCTGTCTCTCTCTGTCCCCCAAAAAATAAAAAAAAATAAACGTTGAAAAAAAAGAATGGATTTCATGATTTAGAAGATGAGGTAGGTAAATTAACGCTATAGGTAAGATTTTGGAGAAACATCTACTTTGTGGGCACTTGTTTTACGTGTCTGTTTCTGTATAGCGGTGGACCTGGAACCCACTCTGATGTCGCAGATTCCTACTTAAGAACTGTAATTGACCAAATGCTTAATCTACACCCGAGCTGCTATGAGGCATCTTATATACCCAGTGTCATTTGATCCTTAAAAGGATTCTTCAAAATAGGTAATTTTCATCTCCGCCCTATAGATAAGCAAGCAGAAATTCAAAGCATGTGAGTAATTCACCTAAGGTCATGCACTTAGCAAGTGGCAAAGGCAGCCTTTGAAGCTAGGTTTATCTATACGTGTGTTTCATTGTATCACACTATTTCCCATCTCATCTGTTGGTTAAAGTTGGCTTTTTACCATCCACACTTCCTTTACCTTATATGCTTTAAAGTGATGGAAATATCCTGTAAAAATGTTCCATAATTTTGTCTAATATTCTGAAGAATATCTTCAAGTATCCCTTTTTAAAAATTTATTTATATTTGAGACAGAGAGAGAGCGAGAGAGCGAGAGCATGAGCTGGGGAGGGGCAGAGAAGGAGACACAGAAGTTGAAGCAGGCTCCAGGCTCTGAGCTGTCAGCACAGCGCCCAATGAGGGGCTGGAACCCACGAGCTGTGAGGTCATGACCTGAGCCAAAGTCGGACACTCAACTGACTGAACCACCCAGGCGCCCCTTCAAGTATCCCTTTAAGGAAGACGGCCACTCCTTAGGTGGTCCTGATTTTGCAAAACACTTTTGGAGGTGTCACTATGATTTTAGAAGCTGGGAAAGAATATTATAGTGCTTGCTGGCTTCTCCTCCCCTTTATAAGGGGTAGTGTGCATGCTTTCTGCTTTCGTCATTGACTATGTCTCTTCTGTGATGCCATGCAGAATTGAGTTGATTTGTGACAACAGAAATGATTATAAGTTGCTCTGTATATAAATTACATTTCTATTCTTGGTACTAAGTGAACTTTAAAATCAACATCTAAATTCTTTGATATTGTGTTGCTTAAAAAATTTTCTTTCCAGTGAGATTGTTACTGAGAGCACTCTAATTTTTTTTTTTTTTTTTTTTTTTTTGTCTACCAAAACGTTTTTCTGTCTGTGTTTCAATCTGTTAAATGCTGGTTTGGTTTATGCAAAGGATGCAGACTTCTTCCTGGACTTCACATTCGCCGAGAGATTAATTGTTCTCTTAGGTACCTTCAACTGTCCACTTGGAACAGTGCTTGGCAAACAGTATGTGCTCCATGCATGTTTGTTAAATTGTTTCTTAGCAAAACATCGTGCCCCCGATACAGATGCTTATCTTTGAAATTTGGGACTCCTGAATGGGCGGAAGAAGTGTTAATTTTGGATTCCCTTGTACCTCCATGTCTTCCACGGAAGTCAGAGAGGGAAGGGTCTGGACTACTTGCTATCCACAGGTCCCATTCCTTTGGGCTTTACCTGGAGGTTCAGGGATCGACGACCAGCTGCCTTTCTCCACTTAACCTTTGGTTAGAGGCGCTGACCCTAGAAAGGGCCCCACCCTAGTTGGCTGCCTTGTCTGGACCCTCTCCCCTTCCTCTGACATCCTTCCTGGGCAGTCACCCTGTGCTCACCTAGCATCAGCGCCTCCATACTTTGAATGCCCTGCTATTGGATTTGGGGTATTAACCTTTACCTTGGTCTTCGATAGCTTTTCCATGGAGTTTTCATGACTCTTGTTTATTATATGTAACTCACATGTTGTGACGGGTCTATTCACAAAGAGCATGCCTTCTACAAGCTTCTACTAACACATTTTGCTGTCAAGCATTATTGCCAGTTGTTTGGTAAGGCAGGTAAGGAAATAGTTCAGGGTTATGAGCCCCAGGCCCTCCAAAGAGAGTGATGGGGAAGTGGGTCGTCCTGTTGCCTTCAAACACTTCACAGTCTTTACGTCTCCTGACAGCTGGGACCATCGGTCTTCCCAGTGCATGGCATCTTTCCCAGCAGCCCAGGGAGTTCTAGTTTTCATGCTGTGTTCCACAGAACCCCAAGATTCCACAAGGGTCCTTCTGTGACTCTTCAAACATTTGTCTCAATTTTTAACATGAGTGTGTAGAGACTTTAAAGGGTGCATACATCAGTCTATTTTACAACCAGTGTTAATACCAGAGGCAACTAATTTGTGTTCTTTCTGAGGGACTGATTTTATGAAATCATAATAATGCATACATGCTATGAATTGGAATTGGTAAACTCATCTGTAACCTAGATACTGGCTGTCCCTGGAGGCAGCCTCGAGTCTCATTCATGTTCTGTGCTGTCCAGACAGGGGCCCTGCCCTCAGCTCTCAGCCCTTCCCGTCTCTCTTCTGGGTTATTGCAGCAGGCACTCTTCTGCTTTCCTCCCAATCCATTCCCAGCAGCAGCCAGAGCAAGCCTGCTCAAAACCCTTCCGATATTACCCATCTTTTTTGGGTTCTCATTGTTGTTTCATTTGTGTCCTGCCCACCCCGCCCCAGGTTTATTAAGATATAATTGGCATATAACTGTTGTGTAAGATTAAAGTAGACAACGTGTTCGTTTGATGCGTTTATAGATTGTAAAATGAGTAGCACCAGAATATGAGCCACCACCTCCCTCCTGCCACGTCGTTACCATTTCTTTTGTGTGTGTGGTGAGAATGTTGAGATCTGCTCTCTTAGCAGCATTCAAGTATATGGTACAGTATTACTAGCTGCTGATTGGTGATTAGTGTAATCACCATGCTGTCTATTAGATCCCAAACTTGTTACTCTTAGAACCCAAAGTTGGTACCTCTTGACGAATATCTCCCCCTCTCCCTCAACCCCCCCCCTCTACTCGCTGTAGTTTGTTTTTTAAGACTCCGTACGTAAGTGACTGTGTAAATACAGTATTTGTCTCTCTCTGAAATTTCACTTAGCGTCATGCCCCGAAGCTTCATCCAGGTTGTTGCAAATGGCAGGATATCCTTGTTTCTCGTTGCTGACTAACATTCCATTGTGTATACATAGTACCACATCACATCTTCTTCATCTAGTCATCTGTTGGTAGGCACTGAGGTTCATGGTTGAGATCCATAGTTCCCCATCTTATTTAGAGTAAAAGCCCAAATCGTTGCAGTAGTCTACAAAGTCCTGTACCATTCACCCTCAACCCCTGCTTGATGCTTCTGTTCCTATTGTCCAATCTCTCTTTGGCCTCACTGGCCTCCTTTGCATTCCTCCAACATGCCAGCTATACCCCTGCCTCAGGGCCTTTTCTCTTAATGGTCCCTCTGCCTAAACATATTTGCTCAGCTGCACCCACCACCCCCAGGTTTTACTGAAACACTGACTTGTCTTCCCTGACGTGACAACACCCTCCTTCAAATCCCTCCCCCCCACCATTTTCCTTTCCCCCTTTTTCCCGCTCCACTAAAATTGTGTAAAATGTCTCTACTAACAGTAATGTTCAATAGCAATGTTATCACCATCTAACGATGCATATTTTGTGTCTTTGTTTATTGTACCCCTTCCTCCAGTAGAAAGTAACTCATGTTGCCGGCAATCTCTGAATATTTTGTTCCCCGCCGTTCTTAGGACACAACAGTTGGTAGATTGTCAGTAAATACTTGAATTCTCTAGAAATAATCCGTGAGCCCCAGAACATTAATAAATAGGCTAGATTTTCCAGGGACTTTTGTGGGGGAGATGGACAACATGGCTTATGTCCAAGAGGAGATTCTTTCAATTACTCCTTTCCTGAGAATAGAGACCAAATTATTTGGACTTAAGAGAGCTGCTCTCCTAGTGCCTTGGATATCTGTGTCAACAGATCCTTTCTAGGTTAGTACAACACGTAATCAAGCAAACCATGAACTGATATTCATGGGAATATCAGAGTGAGATGCGCTATAACACAAAAGGATTTCGGAGGAGAAAAGGTTTATGAAAATTCGTTTTGAGATTACCTTTAAGTGCAATGATGTATATAAGCCCAAATAAGTACCTTAATTTTTTTTTCATATTTTTCCTAAACTTCACCACCAACCACTTGCCCCCTCACGTCTACCACCGCCCCATTGATGAGGTAAAGCCAAACTTATTGTCCAAAGGTGGATTATGCAAGCCATTTGCTTTTTCCTTGTCCCTATTTTATTTGTAGACTTTTGGCCATTGCTGTATTGTTTCCCACCTGGAATGACAATATGTGAAGGTACGATTGAGGTGGTCAATGTTATCACTTACGTTAAAAAGCTGGGTGGGGAGAGAAGAACAAGTGTTGGCTGAAAGGAAATTTTACGAGTCCACCTGGATTGTACATCCACGAATTTCATTAGCACACATAACCGATAGCAATACCAATGCATTAGAAATGACATTCTTGGGGGTGCCTGGGTGGCTCAGCTGGTTGAGCGTCTGACTCTTGGTTTCCGCTGCGGTCATGATCTCACGGTTCATGAGTTCAAGCCCCACGCTGAGAGCATGGAGCCTGCTTGGGATTCTCTCTGCCCCTCCCCCACTCACTCTCTTTGTCTCTCTCTCGAAATAAACAAATAAACTTAAAAAAAATAAAAAAAAAAAAGAAATGACATTCTTTGCTATCCCGTTTGCTTTATTATAGCACACAGGTATTTCATGAACACACATAAGCAAGAGCAATACACATGTAGTAACAAACGAGTTTTCTTTACTAGCCTTTTTGCAAAGTTAGTGAGCGACGATTTTTAAGGCCGATCTACCGGTATATGGTATATGTAAATGTAAACACCTCTGTATGCAATGGCGACATCTTTAAGTAATTGAAAGCTCAGCAGGAAAGTTGTGTCCAGCCTCAAGGCCACTTCAGTTAAAAGGTTAATCCTTTTAACAGTTGAATAGGCTGCCCTCTCAGACATATCTCAGAGAAGAGAATTTGTTATAGGAGGTACAATCTCATTGGGTATGCGAGGTAAATAACCTCATTAAGAATGGAACGTGAAGGAGACACAGTACTATTCAAATAGGGCAAAAGGGGGCCAACAAGGTAAAAACAAAAGGCAGTTATGGAAGTCAACCACTGCTTTTATTCTGTATTTCGTCTTTTGTGCTGAATAAAGCAGATTAAAAGGGCAAGCTGCTTAGCATTGAGAGGGGCCTAAAGGAAAGAGGGCTGGGTAAATTCTTTTGGGGAAAAGCAATAGAGTAGAACATAGCCTGTTGGTCATTGATTAATTGAAGAATCCCAGAGGGTAGAAAATGTTGACTACCGAGAGGGCTGTAAATAAAGAGATCCCTTCTGGGTCTAGAAACTCTGATAGACCTTGGGCACTTGTTTCCCAGAGGCATGGATATCTTCTGATTGATGGCTTGATTAGCTCTCCTCTTGTTTGACTGAGCTTTCTTGTTATGCTGGAATGTCAAAATCATTACCTCTCTATGAAAAATCCCTCTTCCACTGGAGGTACTGGGCAGTGGTCTCCTGCCAGTTACAGTCTTTGTTTATTGTCATCTACATCTCTATCATCTATAGTTGTTGTCGTTCACCTATTATCAAAAAAGTTAAATTGCCCTTGAGCCTCCAGAATTAAATATTCCTACATGGCAAGAGTGGACGGGTCTTGGAGGTTGTTTGCTTCAGGCTTCTGCCTTTAGATTGGTAAAGAAGTAATGGATATAGAACACTTTGATATCTTCTATTTTGTCAAACAAACAAACAAACAAACCCATGTCAACACTTGGGCAACACCTTTGCCAGTGGGGACTGTAGTATGTTTGTACGACATGAATTAACTCTTACACAACTAGCTCTTAGGCGAGTGAGGTCAGTATAACTCAGAAGTCATGTTGGTCAGACCTGATTTTTCTCAGATCAGTTAATGTTTTGCATCATCCGACAGCAGCTGAATACAGCAAGCTGTGGAAGAACACAGAATATAGAACCTACAGCCAAACTAACGAAAAAGACCATCCTGTGAACAGTCAGCTATGTGTCTTGTCTTGGAGATGCTTCGTGTGTGGTTCTTTCTGATCTTTTGGTATTTTGCTCTTGTCTCCACTGATCAGCAGCCCCAATCCCTCATTTTGTCTCTTCTTATGTAAGCTACATTCTGTCTCTCTGTTGTTTTTTAAATTGTGCTAAAATGTACATTTTTTTAAAGGTAAAAATTCCTGTGTTTACCATAGTATTTTCAAGTTACAAAGTTTACTTGACTTTTTTTTAACTGAGAATATTTTTTATTAGGCTTATTCTTCTTTTTGTTGGTGTTTTTGTTACAACGTTGCTGAAGTTTCGAGTGGTCAGCTTTGAACTCTATTTCTCCTGTAAGTCCTGTGATTTTGCAGAATGCAAGTATTTTTTGGAACACATATATCTCTTACAGCAGAAGAGCCTGTATTGCATTTTCTTAACGCACGTTATGTGGCTATTATAACTGATTTGTATTAGGGTTTGTATTAGGGTTTGTATTAGGAAGCTAAACTCAGGTTGGAGCAGGGTTATCTATAAAGAGTCAGTAAGAGATTCCAAGATTAGCTAGGAAACTCGCTGAAATTTTTGCAGGCTCGTTAGTGTCAAAGTCCAGAAGTCTCCCAACCTATCAATCTTACTGCAATGTTCTCATTCCTCAAGTCTCTCCTACCTTCAGTGAGTGAAGATATATAAAATGCTGTCCTAACTTACGATGGTAACTTCTCTGAACTTTCTTGAAACCACTAGAAACAATTTTTGGTGTCAAGCATATGGCTTACTCAACACACGATAAAGTCCCTTTCTAAACCTGTTTCGGTTACGTAAGAATTCTGAGTTTTCAGATGGGATATTTATTTTCTTCTCTCTACTCTGCCCCCCACCCACCACTTAGGACTCTTATTCTGTTCTCTGATGCTTCTGCTTATCGTCAGTTGGACACATCACATGGACTTGATCTTAAGGGTGCTATTTCAGTCCAATAAGCATGTATTAAACATGTACTATACACATAGGGAACTCTGCTAATGAGTTTCTGTTAACTCTCCCAGATCAGAAATTGATGTCTCACCAGAGAACTTCTAGGGGCTGTATCTCAACCCAAACAGCAACCAGACTGGAATAGGGACTCAAATATTCTCTAAGTGCCTCTTAAATCTCTTAAGGGACTAATCCCGATATCTTGCTGGGTGACCTATTTGCTACGATATCTGCAAAGAAGCTGGGAGCCAAGAGAAGGAAAGTTGGAGGCCGATGGGCATTTATGCCTCAGAAGCAACCTTATTTTGTAGCAGGTTTCATCCATGGAATTATTTTAATGACGAGTATATGGGTGTGTACGTGCGTGTGTGTGTGTGTGTGTGTGTGTGTTCAAATTCCTCCACAAAAGACCTTGAAACCTGAAGTGTCTCAACAGCTAAATTTCTCCACGTCACAAGGCCATAAAGCTGGCCTGGAATAGTGAAATTCCCATGAAATTGAATTGATCCTCAAATTATTGCTTAAATGATAGGACAGTAGAAACTTAAGAGCATATTAATGCTAATGGGAATTGCTCAGCTAATGCTGTGTAAGACCAGTTGTGAACTGCACGAGACATGCTACAAAAGGGCCATTATGCTCATCTTTTCATAGATGCATGATTTGTTTTATTCTTAAAACATTTGAGGTTTAAAGTTTTTATACGACGCTGTATGAATAGAAGTGTAATGAGGTTGAAAACCAAAATAGTGCTCACCACTCTGCATAGAAATAGGGAAAAAAAAAAGAAGAAGAAACGTTAGCCGAATGTTGCCCAGTTGAATCCCTATTTCTAAAAATCCAATTTAATTTTTTATTACTTGTCTCATTAACCCCAAGATTTAGAAAACTGAACGCTACCTGAGGAAAATAAGAGTGGCAATGCAAAAATACTTTTAAAAGACGTAGTTTGTCTTTTGCTCTTCTCTTAAACATCTTACAATGAAAATATTCTTACATTATAGAACTGTTTGTGCAACACATACGTGATTTATCCCCAAGTTTGAATCTACCTGTCTTAAATGTACACCGAGCCTTTATTTATGCTTTGAAAATACAGTAGATAAAAAGCATAAGTGTTTCTGATATTATGTTTTGTCATCTCCGGCTAAGAAGATTGAAATTTTGAGAAACAATTTTCTGAAGAAATGAAATCGTATGCCCTCCTGAACCCTTGGGGGAAAATAGCCTCTCTGTTTGCTCAGAATATGAAACAGTGAAACAGTACAAGTAAAGCAGACAGCCATGTCATGCATGTCACATTTCTATTTGTACCGTTCGAAATGATGTTTTAAGGTTTTCTGGGGTTTTATTTATTTATTTAAGAAATAACTGGAACAAATAATATGTGCACAATCTCACTGATGTAAGAGTTTCCAAATCAGTCGTATTTATTTTCCGGGAAATGTGAAAGATTGCTTTATAACCCTTTAGAACCCTATGTTCCATAACTTCACAGAAAATATGTAAAAGAGAAGATTTGGGAAGTGCTATCGTGGTAACGTTTCTGAAAACGTAAAGAGAATCCTTCAACGTCTTTGTTTCCTGGATCCTAAGAGAGTCCTCAGTCGACTGGCTTCATAGGGTGAGTGGAAGGATACCTCATAGAGGAAGAGAACTTTCTAAAAGGCAAAAAATGAAAAACATTGTTAATATTTGAGCTATTTTTTTTCAAAGGAAAATGATCACATTTAAAGTAAGCTTTTCAGGGGCGCCTGGGTGGCGCAGTCGGTTAAGCGTCCGACTTCAGCCAGGTCACGATCTCGCGGTCCGTGAGTTCGAGCCCCGCGTCAGGCTCTGGGCTGATGGCTCAGAGCCTGGAGCCTGTTTCCGATTCTGTGTCTCCCTCTCTCTCTGCCCCTCCCCCATTCATGCTCTGTCTCTCTCTGTCCCCAAAATAAATAAACGTTGAAAAAAAAATTAAAAAAAAAATAAAGTAACATTTTCTGGATATGGTCATTTCTCATCCCTTAAGGTAATATACGTTCCCCTTGGATTAGATGATAGTCCAGATAATTCAGTATTGTTGAAGTTGGAATGTAAGAGTCTGTAAAACCCAAAGTACTCTCTCTCTCTCTCTCGCTCTCTCTCGCTCTCTCTTTTTTTACAAGTTGACATAATACATCCAAACACTTTTGACAGCGCTTCTCGTGCACTTGTTGGAAGACTTTGGACTTCAGGAGAAGAGTTTTCCTTCTCCTCATTTATGAATCTGATTAGGTAAATCATATAAGTAAGATTTTTAAGTTTTACTCTGCAGCTAAACTATATTCTAAAACGGTAACAGTACATAACTGAGCAAAATCACCTGTCAGAGGCAGTTTGTAAATAATGAAATAAAAACCCATCTCCATATTTATAGTCAAATGTTATTTCTGATGCCAAGTGATTTTCTAAGCTTGATTACTCGCTTTAATCAACAACCTTGGCTCCCAACAGTTTGGCTCACTCCACAAGTCTCGACTTGTTTCCAATGATAAAGATTGGTACCACTAAGAGTATTCAGTAAGTAACCTCCAGAATGGAGTTCCAACGCTGCTCGAGAAATGGCAGCCTCACACTCCTAGGCTAATGACCTTGGAGGAAAAGCACATACCTGGCATATTTATTTAAAAATCAATTGCTTTACTGTGGAGTCACATCTTGTTTACCATTTTGACTCAGAAATACATCTCTTCCAGCTTCCTTAAGAACTCAGGAAACTGTTGGGAGCCGCCATGCTTTAAAGCACATGGGATCGCTCAGCCCTAAAATTTTGGTGATCAGAGAAGAGGGATGGGCTCAAGAACTGTGGAGGAAGCCGAGTCACTTGACAACATTCATTCAACTGTTGGTTGCTGATCACTACCTTCAGGAGAGGGTTCCCTGACCTCTCTCTATGTATATTTATGGGCTATCAAAAAAACCATATATATATATGCATATACATATGTACACACATTTGTTTATTTAGAAAACACAAAAAAGTATAAAATAATTAGAAAACACATTCTAAAATATGTGAGTAGAGTTGACAATGTCACCTTAGTTTCAGATGTGCAACCATAGTGGTTCGCCATCTCTCTATGTTACATTATACTTACCACAGGTGTAGTTACCACCTGTCACCATAGAGTGCGACTACAGTGTCATTGATTCTATTCCCCGTGCTGTGCCTTCTATCCCCATGGCTTATACATTCCATAACTGGAAGACTGTATCTCCCATTCCCCTTCAAGCATTTGCCCACCCCTTCCCTTCCCTCTGGCACCCACCGATGTAGTCTCTGCATTTAAGGGTCTGATTCTACTTTTTGTTTATCTGTTCATTTGTTGTGTTTTAGACTTCACATATGAATGAAATAATATGGTATTGGTCTTTGTCAGTCTGACTTATTTCATTTAGCATAATACCCTCTACGTCCATCCATGTTGTCACAAATAGCAAGACCTCATCCTTTTTTATGGCTGCATAATTATTTATGTGCCATCTAAAATAGTGATAGAGCAGCCCTTGTTCTCAGGTTGTTTTATAAAAAGTTTTTTGGGGGGGCATTTTTATGTGCGTTAATTCTTTATGCTTGTGTTAGAACTTTATTGGCTGCAAGTTGTAGAAATCCAACTAGTTTAAGAAAGGGGGACTATTTTAGAAGTGTACAGGTTTATCTTATTTGACCTAAATTTAGGCAGAGGAGGCATGTGGCTAGACCTTAGGGACAATGGGACCTACACATTCAAATGCCCTGAGAACTGCTGCTCTATCCAATTTTCAACCATGGCTCGCTCTGCTTGTTTGTTTTGCCCCCGACCACTGTAGAGCAACGTTCTCTATGTGGCAGAGGACACACGGCCAGTGACACCAAGCCTTGGGTGTCACAGCTACTGCCACTAGATTTTCCAGTTGTCATTTCCAAGTTCTAGCTCAGTCAAGCCCAGACAGGCATACCTCTAGACCCAACCGGCATGGCCAAGGAGGTCGTGCAGCCCCCACAGGGATCACAGGGCTGGAGAGAATGGGGCTGGGGTGGGGAGAAGTTCTCAAGAGAAGGGAGTTTTGGGGCAGAAAACAGAACAGCCATCCACCACAATTTCTAACCAGAAATATAAGTACTCCAGGAACAGAAGTGATAGAGGGTCAAGCAGAATGGTCCAAATGCTCAATATATATTTAAGAGTGACTGCCTTCCAGATAATTTTTAGGGCTCGAGAACTATAACTGCCCTTCAAACTACAGAATTGGTAAGAACAAACCTCCCACATTTCCTTGACCTCACCGCAGAGATTACCTGAGGTGACACTACAGTTAAGGACGTGGGCTCTGAGGCCAGACTCCCTGAGCGGAAATCCACCCTGTTGGCTGCGTGACTTCTGGCAAGTTCCTTAACCCCCTGTATCTCCACTTCCTCATCTGCTAAATGGAGATGGTACCCGCTTCAGAGGGATGTCTGAGGATTCGGTGAGGTTCCAATACGTGTACCTGACAAGTAGTTAAGAGCTTAAATAAACGTCAGCTATTATTACTAGTATTATTATTCTCACAGTTACGTAATAAGAAAAAGAAACTCTACCGGAAAAATATCTATGTGTCTTTGCAGAAGCTCCTCCTTCCTACCCTCTCGGCGTGCAAAGCTCCAACAATGCCACAGGTCCAGCTTTGCTCCTCCGGTGCTCAAAGCATCCTACAGGCAGCAAACACTGACACGCTACTGTTGAGCTGCTGATGCTGCTCTCCCTGTGTCCTGTGGGAACTTGGAGAGTATGGACCCTGTCTGGTTTGTTTCTATGTTTTTAGACTGTAGTAGATAGGTGGAGATCAATTTTTGGTGGTACAACTAAAAGCATGCACGTTCCTTAAATTAAAAAAAAATTTGTAATGTTTATTTTTTTTTATTTTTTATTTTTCTCTTATTTTTTTTTTAATTTTGTTTTTCAACATTTATTTTATTTTTGGGACAGAGAGAGACAGAGCATGAACGGGGGAGGGGCAGAGAGAGAGGGAGACACAGAATCGGAAACAAGCTCCAGGCTCTGAGCCATCAGCCCAGAGCCTGACGCGGGGCTCGAACTCACGGACCGCGAGATCGTGACCTGGCTGAAGTCGGACGCCCAACCGACTGCGCCACCCAGGCGCCCCTGTAATGTTTATTTTTGAGAGAGAGAGAGAGACTGAATGCCAGTAGGGGAGGGGCAGAGGGAGAGGGAGACACAGACTCCGAAGCAGGCTCCAGGCTCTGAGCTGTCAGCACAGAGCCCCACGTGGGGCTCGAACTCACAAACTGTGAGATCATGACCTGAGCTGAAGTTGGATGCTTAACCGACTGAGCCACCCAGGTGCCCCTAGAAGGATGCACTTTTCAATTTTCTTCTGTTTTTGTAGCCTCTGCCATTCCACCTGGCATTTCTTCCTTCAATCCTTGTCTTACTGAAACCCTACTAACCCTTCAAAGCCCGGTTCAAATGCTGTGGTTTTTGGCAGGCATTCTCTGAACAGCCAGCCAAGTTTCTGCAATCCTTCAGCACACTTTCCTTCCCAGTCACATAACACTGTCATGGGTGTACGTACTGGCTTACCTAAAAGTAAATGGGACATAGAGGTTTTTGTTTTTATAGCTGTATAAAGAAACTATGTAGTCAAATGAATGTACCTCTTTGCTTATAGATAGGGCATATGACCAATCCTGGTTAAAAAAAAAAAATTTAGCTTAATGTGTTTATAAACATAGTTCTGTGCCCCTACAGCCAGCAAAGGGCCCATTCCGTTCCTAAATTTTTATATTTAACTTTAAAACTATTATCATCTACTTGGTAAAAAGCTGGCATCTATTAAAAGATTCTTTCTATTATAAGATAAATTGGAAATTCGGATTCCTGGCTCTATTAGATTTTAATTTAATTCAAATTGTTAAGCATAGAGAAGCCAAATAATCTTGAGAAGCCAAAAGAAAATGTGCAAAAAGGGAAGAAGAGACAGGTGGGATTTATGCTATTTCCTAGAAGGTTTCAGGGATCAGATTAAAAAGTAGTGAGCAGTCTATGGAGAAAGACCCGCTGCCAATTTAAAAAATGTGAATTACAAGCGAGGGTAACTAATGTCCGAGGCGCCCTTAATTGTGAGAAATTACAGTATTCCCAACCTCAAGTTGCATAAAAGTGCTTGCTTCTCTGCACTTTTTACACTTCAGGTGGCCATCTTGTTTTCCAAGAGGAGGTGCCATATTTGACAGAGAAGGAAAAACTTGGGTTTGGTTGTAGTTTCAGCTGGAGACCCTTGTCTATACAGACAGAGGACACGACACCTGTGTCGGTGACGACCCAAAGGCATGAGATCTGGGGGCACTTGACTGTGAGCCACAATGTCCTTTCTGTTTCACTGTTGGCAAGCCTTTATCTTCGCATTCCACAAATAGCAAGTATTCCTTCATGGGATATTTTATCTAAGTATTCATCAGTATTAAAAAAAAAAAACCCAAGGGGCGCCTGGGTGGCGCAGTCGGTTAAGCGTCCGACTTCAGCCAGGTCACGATCTCGCGGTCTGTGAGTTCAAGCCCCGCGTCGGGCTCTGGGCTGATGGCTCAGAGCCTGGAGCTGCTTCCCATTCTGTGTCTCCCTCTCTCTCTGCCCCTCCCCCGTTCATGCTCTGTCTCTCTCTGTCCCAAAAATAAATAAACGTTGAAAAAAAAAAAAAAAAAAAAAAACCCCAATATACTTTACTTCAATGGCTATATCAACACGATTAAATTAAAAAAAAAAGTGGTGGTGGTTGGGCGGGGGGAGATCTTCTGGGTGATTTACTTAAAAAACTCTATTACTTAAAAAAAAAAAATCACTATTTCTATTGGCTGGCTCTACAGAGGTCCCCATGGCTCTGTCCTCAAAAGCCCAACAGAACAGACTGGACTATTTTAAGAATAGGAGCACCCTGTCACATAATTTGCTAGACTGGTCTTTTCCCCCAGTGATTTGATGGATTTCCAAAGCTGATCCTTTCATCTGATTACATCTCCCAGCTTCCATCTCAAGACTGGTATCATCTGTTTTTCTCTTCCTAATTCCCTCCCTAATTTCTCCTCCCCTCTACCATCTCCTCTTCACTGGCACTTTCCTATCAGCCCAGATGCTCAAGCTTTTGGCATCCCCAAGGAATCTTTCCTGTATCCTGCCTCTCTGACGCTTAGTCTGTTCCCTCCTCTTTCCAAACAAGTATCTGAAAAAGAAAAGTCTATTCCTGCTGCCTCCACTTTAACCCCAGAGTCTCGCTTCTCTCTCGTGTTTATTCCAGCGACCTTGCAAAAGTCACCAGGGTCCAGCTAATGTCTCGCTCAGTGGCTTTTTTCTTTGTTAGGCACGGTTGACAACTCCTTCGCCACGATCTATCTGCAACTTCCCTTTCCTCGTTCAAGATCATTGCTAGTTCTGGCCTCCTTTCTCAGTCTCCTTCAGTGTCTGGCCTTTCTCCACCTACTCTGTCATTCATTAATGGTTGACATTATTTTCGGGTCTCTTCTTGCTACCTTATACTTTTTTTTTTACTGGTGGACTCATTCATCCCCACTGTTGTAACTATAGAGCGTGCCCACACGCTGGGAACTCCAAATTTGGCACTTCCAGAGCTGAGATGGTCATAAATGACACCTGATCCCATAACTTTTTACTTCTCACTGTTCATTCCCTGTTTCGCTATCATTTATCTTTATGTTACTTCCTTATGCTTAAATTCCCCAGGGGCTCCTTGCCACGCGCTTCCCTACCTTCAGTCATGTCACACACCAGGCCGTCCCTTGAACCTGCTAGATCTTTCATTCTTCTCAGCCTCTATCCTAGCTGATCCCTCTCCCTGATCTCCTCCTGTTTGGTTTGCTGCTTGAAGACTCCCTGTTTCTTTTTTTTTTTTTTTTAATTTTTTTTTCAACGTTTATTTATTTTTGGGACAGAGAGAGACAGAGCATGAACGGGGGAGGGGCAGAGAGACAGGGAGACACAGAATCGGAAACAGGCTCCAGGCTCCGAGCCATCAGCCCAGAGCCTGACGCGGGGCTCGAACTCACGGACCGCGAGATCGTGACCTGGCTGAAGTCGGACGCTTAACGCACTGCGCCACCCAGGCACCCCGAAGACTCCCTGTTTCTAAGGTCCAACTCAAATCTCAGTTTCTCTACGAAACTTTTTCTGGTTCTCCTTTCCCCTAAGCCTCAACTGGAACCAATCCATCCCTCTGTTGTGCTTTTATTGTACTTGGTTCATACTGTTAGGGACATAGTGTTATTGTTATTGATGTGTCTAAAATGTAGGGACGCTGAGGGTCAGGGTCACATCTCATTTATCTGTCCACCTGATATCCTTAGTTCTAACACATCTGCACATGTAAATGCTCAATAAATGTATATTGACTGATGGGTGACTAGACTGGCTAAACTCACAGATGGTTTTGGTGAAGTCTATCTCCTGTCCATAATGATATCACATATCGAGGAACCCAAAGAAGAAGAGAACTTCCAAAAAAACTACAATCCCTCTGATATTTTTACAGTATATAGCCTCAGTGTTCTTGGGATTGTTATCGGCAACGAAGCATCTATAAATATTGTTCATTTTGATGATGACTTTTTTTTTTAAATTTTAGAGTCTTCTCCAGTTTTCATCTATAATTCCTAGTGTCACCCCCCCGCCTTTTCCCCCACCAAGGTTAGCTTTTGTTACTTCTGGCCACGTGGTTTGCCTCTTTCAACGGACAGTTTTGCCTATGAGAACAGGTCCCACAACGAATACCATCATCTGGGAAATCAAGAACTAGAAACTGCTGAGCCACTAGGAACAGAAGAGGAGGCTGGCACTTGACCTGAGGAGCACTGGGCCATTAGCCTGGCTCTAGTTTCTCTGGCTAAAGCCACTGTAGTCGTGAAAACCGTCTTGTTTCTAGAACCCTCCAGGACACGAATGTCACCTTCTCTATCCATACTGTTCATTTTTTATTGCACTCCCACTTCTCTCTCTCTCTTTCTCTTTTCTGCCACCTTGTTCCGTAGAAGATTTAAGGTAGTTTATTTGGTACATAAATATATCAAGATAACATACATTAGGAGTAACTTCTAAAAAGTCAGTGAGAAAGAGAAATAATAGAGAAATAAAATGGAGCCAGGGTTGAAGCTAATTCCAAAGTGCTTATTTCAAATGTCTAAGTGTTTGCTAGAGGCAGAATTTAGTATTTCCAATTTGACTCTGAGCTTTTCTGCTGCCAGTAAGAAGATGAAAAGTCTGATAAGCTATGTAAGTCATGATATCTATAACTAAAAGCAAAATCAACTCCCCCCGCCACAACTATTTCTTGTGCTAAGACCTGAAAGACATCTCAAGAAGCAGATCTTGGGTAATATTCTGACTGATACTCGCAACACATCTTTGTCATAGATGAATATGTGTCTTTCTTTTTAAAATGACATTTGCAGGATGGAGTATGATATGATTACTCAGCTTGAGCTTCATTTCAGGCTACGGAAGTCTTGTGAACTAATCAGAATTTCATTTGGATTCCTGGGATTTTGGACTCTTCTTCCTGGACCTCTGGTGGGTTTTCCTGAAGTAGGCTAGATCTGAGGTAGTTTCAGGACATTGTATGCAGAGGCACAGGGGCAGAGTTTGCTAACTTCTGAATCTGTTCACAACGGGTAGGATAACTTCGTACAGTGAATAATGCATGCATTCAATGAGGCTGGTTGCCCCGTTGGGATGAAATGGCTCATGCCTGCCTTAGGAATTGTGGATGGCAAAGCATGGGAATGATAGAGTGCAGGAAGCATATGGGTACGTACCCGCGTTCTCATTTTCCTTAAATAACAGAATGGGATAACACGTTCTTACTATATCTGTCCTCTGCACAGAAGGGGCACCATACCTCCCTGTTGGCCAATATCAGGAGGGCTCTTCTGTTCTCCATGCCACTGCTCACTCTGCCTTCTGTTATTCATAAGCCAGATGACAAAGACCTGCCCTGGGTGACTTCTTGGTCCCTCTTGTGTTTCTTTCTTTCTTTTTTTTTTTGTGGGCGGGGGGGGGGATGGTTCACTTGGTTTTTCGTTTTTTTCTTCTTTTTTAAAAATATAATTTATTGGGGCGCCTGGGTGGCTCAGTCGGTTGGGCATCTGACTTCGGCTCAGGTCATGATCTCGCAGTCCATGAGTTCGAGCCCCGCATCGGGCTGTGTGCTCAGAGCCTGCAGCCTGTTTCGGATTCTGTGTCTCCCTCTCTCTCTGACCCTCCCCCGTTCATGCTCTGTCTCTGTCTCAAAAATAAATAAACGTAAAAAAAAAAATAAAAAAAATAATTTATTGTCAGATTGGTTGCCATACAACACCCAGTGCTCATCCCAACAGGTGCCCTCCTCGATGCCCATCACCCACTTTCCCCTCTCCCCCACACCCCATCAACCCTCAGTTTGTTCTCTGTATGTAAGAGTCTCTTATGGTTTGCCTCTCTCCCTCTCTGTTTGTAACTATTTATTTCCCCTTCCCCTTCCCCACGGTCTTCTGTTAAGTTTCTCAAGATCCGCATATGAGTGAAAACATATGGTATCTGTCTTGCTCTGCCTGACTTATTTCACTTCGCATCATACCTTCCAGTTCCATCCACGTTGCCGCACATGGCCAGATCTCATTCTTTCTCATTGCCAAGTAGTATTCCATTGTATATATAAACCACATCTTCTTCATACTCTTGTGTTTCTTGCTCTCCCTTCCTTCATGCAGACGTCTTGTCCCAACAGCTGTCTCTGGTTTCCACCAGCAGTGAGTGGGGGCATTCGCGGGCATTAACCTCTACATGTCCAGCCCCCTTCAGTTGTGCCTGTTCTGGCTCACCTGGCCTAGCCTTGTTTTCACTCTGTGACCCCTCCCTGCCCTGCTCATTGATATCAGGAGCTGAACCAAACGTTCACAGATGAGATACATGACACATGTGGTAGGAAAGCAGTTATAAATTGAGAAGGATATAGATTTAAACCACACGGCAAATACATTGATATCCGTTCTTAACCTTTATTTACCAGAGAGGAATGATTGAGGCTCCAAGCAGCAGAATATGATCTCCCAAAAAACACAGGATCCAACTTTTGACTGGTTCCGATTTCATCCTTTGAATATAAACTGTACGTCATCCTTGA